>NW_026652297.1:34537149-34832008 GCF_009828535.3 Hylobates moloch | reverse complement strand
AAATGCTCATCATCACTGGCCATCAGAGAAATGCAAATCAAAACCACAGTGAGATACCATCTCACACCAGTTAGAATGGCCATCATTAAAAAATCAGGAAACAACAGGTGCTGGAGAGGATGTGGAGAAATAGGAACACTTTTACACTGTTGGTGGGACTGTAAACTAGTTCAACCATTGTGGAAGTCAGTGTGGCGATTCCTCAGGGATCTCGAACTAGAAATACCATTTGACCCAGCCATCCCATTACTGGGTATATACCCAAAGGACTATAAATCATGCTGCTATAAAGACACATGCACACGTATGTTTATTGCGGCACTATTCACAATAGCAAAGACTTGGAACCAACCCAAATGTCCAACAACGATAGACTGGATTAAGAAAATGTGGCACATATACACCATGGAATACTATGCAGCCATAAAAAATGATGAGTTCGTGTCCTTTGTAGGGACATGGATGAAACTGGAAAACATCATTCTCAGTAAACTATCGCAAGGACAAAAAACCAAACACCGCATGTTCTCACTCATAGGTGGGAATTGAACAATGAGAACACATGGACACAGGAAGGGGAACATCACACTCCAGGGACTGTTGTGGGGGAGGGACAGCATTAGGAGATACACCTAATGCTAAATGACAAGTTAATGGGTGCAGGAAATCAACATGGCACATGGATACATATGTAACAAACCTGCACATTGTGCACATGTACCCTAAAACCCTAAAGCATAAAAAAAAAAAAAAAAAAAAGAAACAGGGTCTCACTGCTCTTTCCACCATCTTTCTGCACCGCCACAATGGTGCGCATGAATGTCCTGGCTGATGCTCTCAAGAGCATCAACAGTGCCAAAAAGAGAGGCAAATGCCAGGTGCTTATTAGGCCGTGCTCCAAAGTCATCGTCCGGTTTCTCACTGTGATGATGAAGCATGGTTACATTGGCGAATTTGAAATCATTGATGATCACAGAGCTGGGAAAATTGTTGTGAACCTCACAGGCAGGCTAAACAAGTGTGGAGTGATCAGCCCCAAATTTGACGTGCAACTCAAAGATCTGGAAAAATGGCAGAATAATCTGCTTCCATCCCGCCAGTTTGGTTTCATTGTACTGACAACCTCAGCTGGCATCATGGACCATGAAGAAGCAAGATGAAAACACACAGGAGGGAAAATCCTGGGATTCTTTTTCTAGGGATGTAATACATATATTTACAAATAAAATGCCTCATGGACAATTAAAAAAAAAAAAAAGAAACAGGGTCTCACTATTTTGTCCAGGCTGGTCAGAAACTCTTGGCCTCAAGTGATCCTCCTGCCTCCACCTCCCAAAGCACTGGGATTACAGGCCTGAGCCACCACACCTGGCCTTAAGATTGTTTTGATTTTTCAATACCATAATTAGTAAAGCGATGACCATCTTCTGTCTCTGACTAATTCCCTAGGATTACAATACAAGGAGTTAGTAGGTCAAATGGTATGCATATTTTGAAGGTGTAAAGGGGAAAAAAACTTTTTTTTTCCTCTACTCACACATCTCTCAATAGTTCTGATCACCAAATGTATGTTTTTTTTTTTTCTCCCCCACACTGACCAATTCTCCAGCACTAGCTGGCTGTCCTATAATTCAATTCATGTCTGATACTTACTACCTGGAGTTAGCATTAGATCCCACAGGGTGAAGGCCCAGTCCCACAAGATTGTCCCTCCCTTCAGATGCAATCATAAGTAGTAGGTCCCCAGAGAACAAACAATGTCTGTCTGACTTGGCTACAAATCAGAGGTTCCCACAACCCCCTTCTTGGGTTTGACCATTTGCTAGAGCAGCTCATAGAACACAGGAAAGTGCTTTACTTTATTACCTCTTTACCCTAAGGGATACAGCTCAGGAACAGAAGGACATTTATCACATAAGACAGGGGTCCCCAACCCCTGAACCCCGCAACCCCCAGGCCAGGGGCCAGTATCAGTCCATGGCCTGTTAGGAACCGGGCAGCAGAGCAGGAGGTAAGCAGCTGGTAAGCGAGCATTACAACCTGAGCTCCACCTCCTGTTAGGTTAGTGGTGGCATTAGACTCTCACAGGATCACAAGCTCTATTGTGAATTGCACATGCGAGGGATCTAGGTTGCGTGCTCCTTATGCGAATCTAATGCCTGATGATCTGAGGTGGAACAGTTTCATCCCAAAACCATCCCCCGCCTCCCTGTCCATGGAAAAACTGTCTTCCACAAAACCAGTCCCTGGTGCCAACAAGATTGGGGACCGCTGACCTAACAGACTGCAAAGATGTTAGGAGCTGTGTGCCAGGAAATGAGGGTAGCAACCAATTTTTATTTTTTTTAAGACAGGGTCTCACTCTGTCACCCACGCTGGAACACAGTGGCATGATCACAGCTCACTGCAGCCTCTACCTCAAGGCTTAAGTGATTCTGCCACCTCAGCTTCCTAGGTAGCTGGGACCACAGGCATGTGCCACCGTACCTGGCTAATTATTTATATTTATGTGGAGACAGGGTTTTGCCATGTTGCCCAGGCTGGTTTCAAACTCCTGGGCTCAAGCAATCCACCCAGCTTGGCCTCCCAATATACTTATTATATCACAACATTACAGAAGGCTTTTAATATTTACTACCAAATTACATTTTAGAAGGTTGAGACCAACTACTTACGCTCCCACCTAAAATCTATGAGAGTGATCATTTTCATATGTACTACCTGGGTATTATAATTTTTTAGAAACACTGGGTATTATAATTTTTATAGATCTTTGCCAAATTTGTGGGTAATATAAAGTATCATATTCATGTTTAAATTTCATTTGATTACTAATGAGAATAATGCCCCTTCCCGCACTCTTTATTTGCCACTTATGGGTTTTTATTCAGAATTTGCCTGTTTATATATTTTGCTATTTCTCTCTTGGGCCTTTTATCTTTTCTTTATCTATTTGTGAGGTTTTAAAGCATTCTCCTAAGCCTGGGCATCATGGTGAAACCCCGTCTCTACAAAAAAAAAAAAAAAAAAAAAAAAAAAAAAAAATTAGCCAGGCATGGCGGTGTGTACCTATAGTCCCAGCTACTTGGGAGGCTGAGGTAGGAGGATCACCTAAGCCCAGGGAGATCAAGGGCACAGGATTAGATGAAGGTATGCATTCTTGGTAAGAATATCACGGAAGTGGTGTGCTTTTCAGTACATCATATCTGGGTGTACACGATATAGATTTTTTCTTTTTAAGATGGGGTCTGGCTCTGCCGCCCAGGCTGGAGTGCAGTGGTAAAATCTTGGCTTACTGCAATCTCTGCCTCCTGGGCTTAATCGATCCTCCCACCTCAGCCTCTGGAGTAGCTGGGACCACAGGCCCGTGGCATCACATCCAGCTAATTTTTGTATTTTTATAGAGATGAGGCTTATCACATTGCCCAGGCTGATCTTAAACTCCTGCTCTCCAGGGATCCACCCGCCTCTGCCTCCGAAAGTGCTGGGAATACAGGCATGAGCCACTGCTCCTGGGCCACAGTATTTATATTAGAAAAAAGTCAAGTACTGTACATGAGTTTCAGGAGCAGGAGAGAAATAAGGGAAGAGTTGTATAAAGAAGGGTGGTCGACTGTCTTGCTGGCATTCACGTTCCCCCATGTCTTGAGATCAGGTGTGGCTGTGTGACTTGCTCCGGCAATGAAAGGGGAGTAGAGGAGGTGTGTGTGACCTCCAGGCAGGAGATCTAACAGCCACCATGGAGGCCTCCATGCTTGTTCCCAAGTCTGCCAAAAGACGGAGAATGCTACTGATAGCCCAGGTTCCTGAGACAATATTCCAGTAGAGTCACAGCCAATCTGTGATATTTTGAGTGAGAAATAAACCTTTGTTGTTAGCCCTGAGATTTGGGTGTCATTCACTGCTGCGGCATAATTGAGCCCACCTGGACTCCATCAGAGAGTTTTCCAACTTGAATAAATGTCCACAATGGGCCATGCAGGGTTCTAGGTGGGTATCCAAAATGTCATGTAAGCTGGGCGCACTGGCTCACGCCTGCAATCCCAACACTTTGGGAGGCTGAGGCAGGCAGATCACTTGAGGTCAGGAGTTCAAGACCAGCCTGGCCAACATGGTAAAACCCCGTCTCTACTAAAAATACAAAAATGAGTTGGGTATGGTGGCGGGCGCCTGTAATCCCAGCTACTCGGGACGCTGAGGCAGATGAATTGCTTAAACCGGGGAGGTGGAGGCTGCAGTGAGCCAGGATCACACCACTGTATTCCAGCCTGGGTGACAGAGCCAGACTCCATCTCAAAAAAACAAAACAAAAAATGTTATGTAAGATGTGTCATTCTGAGCATAACTTTTCCCTACCTTCCTATCCAAGCAGATGGCAGGTTCTGGGTTCATTGTCTCACGATGAATGTTAAAGGAAGGAGAATACATTGTTGAACAAGGTTTATCCGTATTAAGATTATACTATGTGTCTTTGAATCAAATCCATCTTTGTGATAAAACAAAGAGCTTCTGAGGAAAACCAAAATGTTTTCCCTAGGGTTCAGTCCTGGGGCAGCCTAATTGGATTTGGGTGCAAAAAATGTAAAATGTTCTCTAACTTTAACCCTCATCAGCCTGACTTTGTACAACAGTTGTTAGGGTCTTCCTAGGCTGGTGGGTGGCTCCAATACTTAAAACTGTAAAAATGGAGATTCGATGTGTTCTATTGTTTCCTCAGTGGTGAGTTCTCTGAATTTGTTTTCTTCCTGCACTGTTGGGTGATCCTCTTTGCACGGAGACCCCCTGGCTGGATGGCCAGCTGTGCCTGCTTGTGGGTCTCACTAAAGGGAGAGGCACGGTGTTTTCCCAGCATTAGAGATGAAAACGATGTGCTGCTGAGCAGAGGGCCCGGTGGCTGCTCTTCCAGACTTGGTATTCTTATCCTCGCTACTGCAGGAAACATGTTCTCTCTGGCTCATAATGGAGAGTGAGATGGAGACTTGTGTGTACGTGGAGATGTATAGGCATCTGACGGCTTGGCTGCTCCCCTGCCGCACTCCAAGTCCTCCCCCTCCAAGTTGCCTCAGTAAGCCCACTCCTGCTCCTGGATTCCACCACTTGCAGCTATGACAGGCTCTTTGGCAGGGGTCCCACCTTTTATGGTAGTATTCTCCCATGCTTGCTAGCAGCATTTTAGGCTGCAGTTTCCCTCTTCAATACGATCCCGTATGTTTTCGTTTTCTCAGAAATTTCTTAGTTTCAGATCCACTAAGGCTTCCCTTTCTTGTTTTAACTTTGCCAACGTATTCCTCTGTTCTTTGTTTTGTTTTTGTGACAGTCTTGCTCTGTTGTGCAGGCTGGAATGCGGTGGTGCAATCTCAGCTTACTGCAACCTCTGCCTCCCAGGTTCAAGCGATTCTCCTGCCTCAGCTTCCGGAGTAGCTGAGATTACAGGCATGTACCACCACACCCGGCTAATTTTTTTTTTTTTTGTAGAGAGGGGGTTTCACCATATTGGCCAGGCTGGTCTCAAACTCCTGACCTCAAGTGATCCGCCAGCCTCAGCCTCCCAAAGTGCTGGGATTACAGGTATGAGCCACCATGCCTGGCCTATTTCTCTGCTCCACAATTTTTTCCTCTGCCTCTAGGATCAAGCAATTCTCCTCCTCAGCCTCCCAAGTAGTGATTACAGGTGCCTGCCACCAGCCAGTAATTTTTGTGTCACCATGTTGGCCAGGCTGGTCTCGAACTCCTGACCTTGTGATCCACCCGCCTTGGCCTCCCAAAGTGCTGGGATTACAGGCGTGAGCCACTGCACCTGGCCAAAAAAGTGTATCATTTCTAAGATTCGGTGCAGGAGTAGGGGTAGGGAGGATCAATATGCTTAGTCCACTAGATCGTTAAAATGTGTTTTTAAAGAGTTTATCCTCTTAAAAGAGGGAACTGCTTAGCAATACAGGCAATTAGTAAGAAACAGTGAAAGTAACAGCGAACATCTAACATTCACTATCTATGTGAGCTCTCTGCGGGTTACATTTAAATCTCACCACCGCTTTACGAGGTAGATACTATTAGAATCTTCACTTTATAGATGTGGAAATGGGACACAGGTTAAATAACTCGGCTAAGGTTACACCACTAGCATTAAGAAGAGCTAGAAGTTGGGTGGTCTGCCTCCAGAACCTGGTGTGTAGCCCCTATGCTGTGATGTGTGCTACAATGTAAACCCTCCAGGAATTTAGAAAATGGTTACAAAGGCCGGGTGCAGTGTGGCTCATGCCTGTAATCCCAGCACTTTGGGAGGCCCAGGTGGGTAGATCACCTGAGGTCAGGAGTTTGAGACCAGCCTGGCCAACATGGTGAAACCCCGTGCCTACCAAAAATACAAAAAAAAAAAAAAAAAAAAAAATTGGCTGGGCATGGTGGCACATGCCTGTGATCCAGCTACTCAGGAGGCTAAGCCAGAAGAATCACTTGAACCCAGGAGGTGGAGGTTGCAGTGAGCCGAGATCACACCACTGAACTCCAGCCTGGGCGACATAGCAAGACTCTATCTCAAAGAAAGAAAAGAAAATGGTTACAAAGTTAGCGTCCCAACTCTGAATAGTGTTTTGTTTGGCAAGGGTCTGAAACAAGGCAAATCGTGGCATGTCTGGGTAACAGGTGGACATGGTGAACCAGTTTGGATCTGTGTTCCAGAACCTTGATTTTTATTTTCAATCTCTCCCTTACTACGCCTTTACTCCTACCCAGGTGATATGGATGAGCAAAAACTTGGTAGTCATCACTGACTCCTCTGTCTTCCACACAACTCATCAGCAAACCTGCTTTTATTCCTTTAAAATATAGCCTGAGTCTCACCACTTTTTCTATGTCCATGGTATCTGGGATCTAGAGATCAGGGTGTCAGAATCAAAAAGCTGTCCCTGACTGCCTCTGAAACCCCAGGATGCTGAAGAACCCGACTGCTGCTCCAAAGGAACTCTCACATCCTGTGAGCCTGCTGGCTGGCACAAGACCCACCAGAGCAACAGAAAACTGCCCCCCACCCAACCTCTGTCTCCCAAATCTTTCCCTTTCGTGAACTCCACACTTCTCTCCTGGCTTGGAGAGGAATTGGCTTCCTTTGATATATTTCTATGTCTCTCTTATCTCATTAGATTACCACTTCAGAGAGGGACTGTGCTCCAAGATTTTCCTGTTTCCAGTAGTACCTGGAATCCTGTCATGCGGCATGTAACTGCCACTGGGAACAAGGAAGTTTTCTAGAGGAAAAGCTGAAACCAAACGTGGAATTTCAGCGTAACTATCTCATGATATAGCCGAAGTGAAATACAGAGATGTGAATGCCAAGTTGTTTCTACCTAATTCATTGGACATTTCTCAGCATCTGGGTTTTTAAATGTATATATTTTTGAAATCACTGTTTTAAGCACTGTTTTGATTTAGTTGATAATTTAATCAATTATTTTAAATAATTACTAGGCTATTTAAATTAGTAGATGACAAACATCATTTGTAGTAGGAAGTATAGCTCAAAACCATCTTCTTTTTAATTCTTAGGGACTAACACCTTTGTCTTCACTGCTACACTCAGTTAATGTTTAGAGCCAATTCTTGCTTATGTTTTGGAAGTTGATGATTTAGACCCTCCCTGACAAAAATAAATCCACCTACACTTGGTTTAATCCTAGGAAGTTGTTTCAGTTGTAAACCCTTTTAGAAACAATCCTCAAATAGATGACATAAGTAAACCTAGCTTTCAGAAAAACATCTGCCCTACTTTGGGGAGGTTCCCAAATCTACGCAAGTTCATTTACTTCTATGTCATAGTTGTATTTACATGATATTATACAATAAACTGATCTACCAAGAGAAAAAGATACTTCCGATATTAAATGCCAGACACACTATATATCAACATAATTAATAAATACTAATTCTTTTACAAACAGATATGGAAATACTCAGGTTTATTCTTTAGTATTTTGTTCTATTGGCTGGTTTCTGTGGTTGTAAACTTCCACAACGCTTCTCTTTCATAGTATTAGACATTCTACTTGCTTTTTCTTTTTTTTTTTTTTTTTTTTTGAGATGGAGTCTCGCTCTGCCACCCAGGCTGGAGTGCAGTGGCGTGATCTTGGCTCACTGCAACCTTTGCCTCCTGGGTTCAAGCGATTCTACTGCCTCAGCCTCCCAAGTAGCTGGGACTACAGGCACCACCATCACACCCGACTTAATTTTTGTATTTTTAGAAGAGATGGGGTTTCATTATGTTGGCCAGGATGGTCTCGAACTTCTGACCTCAAGTGATCCGCTCCCCCTCAGCCTCCCAAAATGCTGGGATTACAGGTGTTAAGCCACTGCACCCAGCCTCTACTGGCTTTTGAAGTAAAAAAAATTCCTGATTCTGCCCCCACTACACACACACGCGCGTGCGCGCGCGCGCACACACACACACACACACACACACACACACACACACACACACACACAGAGTACTGCCTCTAAATACAAAACTCCCCAGAATTACAGTTGAAAGATAAATGTTTTATGGTCATAGTCTCTCACTCATAGAAACAGGTTTGGATTTTCTCTGTTCCCATCACCCTCTGCTGGAATTTACAAGCCTAATAGATAATATCTGAATTACTGTGACTAACTGTGTGTATGGGCATAAACCCACAGATGAATTCAAATAATCTTCAAGAGACTGGAAGCAAAGCATACAGTATAAAGTTTCTTGTAAAAATAAATTGTAAATCTATCTTCATCCCTAAACTTTCAATAATTAAACACAAACAGTGAAGTGAGATATAAGACCCCAGAAATCAGATAAAGGTCAATGAGTATCTTGAGCTCAGAATAACCCCTACATTAAAGTGTATTATAAGGCTTCTTCTGCTGCACAGCACAGTAACACCTCCTTTATCTGGTGCTCCTTTTGCAATCTCAGATTATCTAGTATACAGTTAAAAATTATTTTTTTTCTTAAAAAAGCCATTCAAGAGAAAGAATACCTGTCACAAAGCATTTCATTTGTGTAAGAGGTAGGAGGTACCCTAATTAAGTCCACTGATGTACTGTGTACAGAAATGTTACATAATTGATTTAATAAGCTTGGTTGCCTTATTTTTTTCCTTGACCACTTTCCACTCTTCCTAATATACTGTAAATCAGCAACTTGGAAACAAAATAAGGGGTGCTAGAAACAAATACTCAGTTGTACGAAAAGGATCAAAACACAATTCCAGAAAAACACAGGTCTGCAGCCACTTATGATGGGGGGGGAAACTGTATATGATGATAGTCCTAAATTACCAAGGAAAAATTAAAGTGTTTTAATATATTCTAAGAAAACACAAGTGTACGATCCATTTAATACGTTCATCAAATGATTAAAGTAAAACAGACATTAGTTCTTAGTAAGTTAAGCTTCATTGGTCTGCAATATTTACCTACAGGATATGTTTTCTTCCTTGAGAATGCCATAAAATGAACAGACCTGTAATAAAATCAGAGCTCCTAATCTTCACTGAAAGAAAGGGCAATACAAGCTTATAGAGAAGAAATATGAATTTCAATTTCTCACCAATTGTATACATCATAAAGCATCCTGGGATCTAAAACACACATACCACTTAACAATAATGTTGTGTTGCTTGTTAACTTTGGTGCATTGATTAAAAGTTATCTGAAACTTAAGAATCTAGTCACATTCAATATAAATATCCTAGACTTTAGAAATCTGGATTATTTTGGCCAAAGTGTGGTGGCTCAACGCCTGTAATCCCAGCACTTTTTTCCAGGGCAGTGGTTGGTGGGGGGAGGTGGTGGTGATGACTTGAGGCCAGGAGTTTGAGACCAGCATGGCCAACATGGCAAAACCCCGTCTCTACAAAAAATATGAAAATTAGCTGGGCATGGTGGTGCAGGCCTATAATCCTCCCAGCTACTCAGGAGGCTGAGGGGCAGGGGGACAACTTGAGGCCGGGAGTTTGAGACCAGTGTGGCCAACATGGCAAAACCCTGTTTCTACAAGAAATACAAAAATTAGCCAGGTGTGGTGACCTATGCCTGTAATCCCAGCTACGTAGGAGACTGAGGTACGAGAATCGCTTGAAGCTAGGAGGCGGAAGTTGCAGTGAGCCGAGATCATACCACTGCACTCCAGCCTGGGCACAGAGCAAGTCTCAAAAAAAAAAAAAAAAAAACAAAAAAACAAACAAACAAAAAAAAACTGTATTGACAACGCCCCAAAAATCATATTAGAGCAGACATTTAGTGTCCACGGCCTAAACTTTTTAAAGTATAAGATTATAATTAGGACAATTTGGGACACGATTAATATTTGAAAAAACAGAACAGCACTTCTCTTCACAGTGTACCAAACAGAAACATTTTTTGTTTAAAATGTTTGCAAAAAGTAACATGCTATAATAATGAGTGGTAATAAATACATAATAAGTAGTCATAAAAATGTTCTGAAAATTTAAGAAGTAGGACCTTGCCTTTAGATCAGTAGTAGTCTTAAATGTCAACAAAACCTTTTATGACTATTTTTGTAAAAGATTTTGTAAAAATTCTACTTCTACCAATCCTTTTACTATAGCTCAAAATCACAGGGCTGCACTGTAATACCTGTTACTATGGTTTCCATTTTATTTTGGAATGGAAACTTCTGCAAGTCTAACATTACACCAATGTCATCTTGCTTTACATCACATTATTAAAATGTTAATGCACTTTAGAACGAAAGTATGCAATATATTTTCATTTCAAAAACACCCACAAACTAAAATAGATATTTAAAATCTTTATTGTTTCATCATCAAAAGTTTTCTTTCATAGAAGAATGGTAATGCTGTATCAGTGCATATTCTATGGAAAATTCATCTCGAGTAACTAGCCTAGAAATCAGAGACAGCACTATGTCAAGCTAGTGTACAAGGTCAAAGACACAATGCTGCCAATGCAATTAGTATATAGAAAGAATACGCAGCTGTTAGAAAAAGAGTCTATGGCCAAGTGGATAAAACAGTAGCAGTGCACTGCACTGACATCTAGAACAGAAAATGGGGAAGGACCAGAGAATGCACTTCCTGCAAAAAAAAGTCCAGTAGATCACAGGCACAAAGAGTTCCCAACTGTCTCACCAGCTCTCTAACTCATGTGTACCTGCATCTTCCTCTTTAAGTCTGAACATTGTAACACCACAAGCCACTTTCAGCCTCAAGTGTGAAAGGTCCAGCCACATGCCGATATTTCGTCCTGCTTCCCGTCATCTCATATCTAAAAGTCATGGCTTAAGTTAGGCAATAAAACCTGTGGCTTTAGGCATCTTTAGTAAAAAAGCTGAACAAATCCCAAATTTATTCCTATTTTCTTGAGAAATAAACTTCATAAAACAACAAACGATAGCTGTCATGATTACTGAGTTTTGCCTGATGGTGAAATAATTTTCATGTAAGTATACTGAATAAACATACAAACAAATATCCTTAACAAAATACTGTCAGACCAACTTGAATGTTTTATAACCCGCTCCCGAAAAAAGTCCTGATAATTGTTAGATGTAAACGACCACTACAAATTGATCATGCCTGGTTACTGGGAATTTTTTGGTCAGGTATGTTTCTGAAGCTGCTATATAGCTGGACTTGGCTACTTTGCATTAACTCACACAACAAATGCCTTTTATAAGGAAACAGCAGATCTATCATGATGAAATCAAAATCAAAACAGTTCAGAGGTATACAGGAAACTTGTCTTAAATACTTTTAAATTACATATGATATAACCTTAGAGAATAAGAACTACTATTACCATGGTCTAAATCTTAAACTGTTAATGCATGAATTATCTGTAAGACTAACAAGTTACTTGTTAATCATGGCAAGGCCTTGAGGGGGAGGGGGCACTCTGAATGTACGGCATAGCAATTATTTTCCAGGTAAGTAAACACTTCTAAGTGTTATTAAACTATATTTGAAAAGTTATTTTATGTAATATATACAACATACAAAATAAGTCAAAAGGAGGAAGCAGAGGAAGGTTTTCTGGCATATATGATGCAAACATACAACTGTCCCTCATCAGTAGTGGTTCCATGTATGTCCATTTTAACAGGGTAAAACATGAAAGGTTGATAGGAGATCACAAATTTCACTTATAAATAGAAACAGGATTCAAAAACTGGAATTTCAATTCATTTCTTCCCACATTGCAACTCACTCTAACAATAATAAACAAATAAAAACCCTATCTCAAAAATCTGTTTTTACATCCTTAAAGTTTAACATAAATTCTTCTAACAATTCAGAAGAAAAGCACTCCTCTGTAGCAATTCCATAAAATAATTTTAAATTCACAAAACATCTGTCTACCAGTAAAACCAACAACCCTTAACGGAGGGCATGGGCAGTAACACTTGGCCCCTCTGAAGTATAAATGCAGCTCTATTTGCACTGAGTATACAGTCTATAACGTATGTCAACCATCTGCATGTTTGCATAACATTGGGAGTGACGTCATCCTGACTGATTGAAAACTTATTTTTATAATTTTTGTAATAATGGAGGCTAAATAATTTTAAGAGAAAAGATGTATTTGCCCAGTAATAGAACTGGCAAAATTCTGAATTCCTAACCAACGCAAATGATTACATTAAAAAAGTGTTTAACATTGCATATTGATTCCAAAAAACATCAACCGAACAGGAAAAACACATAAATATTTAAATTCAGCAGGACACCACAAAAAGCATACTATAGATAAGTGTGAAATCAGTCAAGCTTTTCCAAAAGAGAAAATCCTTTTAATCCTTCAGCAAGTCTCTGTGAAAATAGTATGCTTACAATAAAAGTGAGAAGGGAGCACCTAAAATACCCCCAAGAGGCTTGCTATACCATTCAGCATTACCTGCCCCGTCTCCTGTGTGCGTGAATGGCCAACAAATGACAGGAAGTCCATTTGACAATAGTTCAGTAATTTCTTTTCACCACTGCTGCCAGCTGAAGTCGTCATTGCTTCCAAAGACCAAGAAAAAGCCTAGTATAGTTGCAAAGATGACTGTGTTTCCTGTGAGAACAAGTGCACAAGCTCCCCACTCAATCTATGGAAGTAAGATACACTCAGTTAACAGCCATGAAAAACTAAAGGAAAAAAAAAAAAAAAAAAAAAATCAAGGCTCTAGTTGTATCCCAATTATGATCTAAAAGAAACATGGCTTGTAACAACAATTGTCACAGTGCTGAACACATACTTATAAACATATATAGTATAAAAAAATATATAAATATATATAAATATATAGTAAAAAATATAAATATATAGTATAAATATATATAAATATATACAGTATAAATATAAATACATTAATAGTATAAAAGTGGTACTTTTATAATAGTATTTTCATTTACCTTTGGTTCCTTTAAAAAGAAAGTCATGAAATGACCATTCAAAAACAAGTTTGACTTCTGGGCTACGAAGAAGCAGCATAAAATTCTACAAGTTTCTGTTTATAAAGGAATGTGCTTACTCTTCCTTAATCTAAAAATCTATCTAGAGTAGATTAAATTTTAGCATATCACAGATGGAAACACACCCGTGTACATTCTTTTGAAGGGGTGGGAAAATAATTGCCTTCTCCATATGGCTGTCTTCTCTACCTCCCCAAAGATGAAGGCGCATGGATCAGTGAGTCTGGGAGGAAGAACTGAGTACCTGTAGCCAGCCCCTTCCCCTCTTCAGTGCTTTTCTGCCTGCAGAGCACATGCATCTTCTCAGGTCTTCCATATTTTAGGTTTTACAGGATAGGCCTGGGTTGTTCAGTACTGCGGGAGTTGATATGCTCAACTCTGACAGTTAAGTACTAGCCAGCCGGCCAGGTGCAGTGGCTCATCCCAGCACTTTGGGAGGCTGAGGTGGGTGGATCACGAGGTCAGGAGATCGAGACCATTCTGGCTAACACGGTGAAACCCCGTCTCCACTAAAAATCCGAAAAAAATTAGCCGGGCGTGGTGGTGGGCACCTGTAGTCCCAGCTGAGGCAGGAGAATGGCGTGAACCCGGGAGGCAGAGCTTGCAGTGAGCCGAGATCGCACCACTGCACTCCAGGCTGGGCGACAGAGTGAGACTCCGTCTCAAAAAAAAAAAAAAAAAAAAAAAAAAGTATTAGCAAGCCAACAGTTGCTGCAGATTCAAGCCACATTCTCCAATATCACTTTTATTAGTTAACAAGAACAAACAATAAAGTGAGATTTTAATCTCTATCTTCTAGGCTCTTATGTCTTTCATCTGTTTTCACATCATTAACAAAAACTTTGCTTGAGAAAAATGTAACACATGTTCAATATAAAATCATTAATGGAAGAATATATTCACTTACCAGATGTGCTCTGGCAAATACAATAGGGAGTCCAAAAGCTGATACGACAATGCCCGTTGTAAGAAAGATGGCAAGTTCCTTACAAGCGTTACTCATAGCATCTGTATCATCCACTAATCTTCTTGCTATGCAGTATGGAATAGGTGAAAGGATGTAAAAAAATAGAACAAAGAGGGGCCAGTATTTGCTAGAAAAAGAAAAATAAGTTAATGTAATTTTTACTATGGCATTTTCCTACACACAAAATATGGTCTTTTTAAAAAATCAAGATTCAATTCCTTGACTTCTAATGGATGATACCCAACCTTAGCATAAAGATGAAACAACCCTAAACTTCTCTTACAACACAAGGAACTCCCAAATTACAGAAATCAAAATACAGAAAAGAAGCTAAAAGTAATTTCGAACACTTTTAGTCAGAATATAGAATTTATCACAATAAAAATAGATAGCTTTTACTTTACATCTAGTTAACTGTATTGTACCACAGTCATTTCCTGGTTTTGATAACTATGGTTATGTAAGATCTTATGACTCTGGCAGGCTGCGTGGAGGGTACAGGGGACCTCTGTGTACGATTTTCACAACTTCTTCAGAATCTAAAATTGTTTCAAAACAAAAAGTTAAAAAGAAATAGATGCCCTTAAAACTACCACAGAATAAAATAGGTATCATGGTGGAGATCTGATTATACAGAGGCTAATGATAAGCAGCTATTTATGTTTCCTAAATTTTTTTTTTTTTTTGAGACGGAGTCTCGCTCTGTTGCCCAGGCTAGAGTGCAGTAGCATGATCTCGGCTCACTGCAACTTCTGCCTCCTGGGTTCAAGTGACTCTCCTGCCTCAGCCCCCCTGACTAGCTGGGATTACAGGCATGCGCCACCACGCCCGGCTAATTTTTGTATTTTTTAGTGGAGATGGGGTTTCACCATGTTGGCTAGGCTGGTCTTAAACTCCTGACCTCAGGTGATCCACCCGCCTTGGCCTCCCAAAGTGCTAGGATTACAGGCATGAGCCACTGCGCCTGACCATTTCCTAAATATTTTAAGAAAAAAAATTAAAAATTGAATATATGCTTAAGAAAAATAATTCAAATAGTACAAAAGCACAAAAAGTAAAGACTAAAAGTTCCAAATCTCCTCTTGCCCACTTTCCTATTGAGCTTCTCAGGGACCCTTCCACATTTCCACATAAACTTTAAAATATGAATGGGTCCCTGCAGTTTTCTAACAATATGTCTTGAACATATTTACATGTTAGCACTTACAGCTCTTCCTCATTCTTTTTAAGACTGCCTAGTATTTCCATTAAAAGATTTACTATAATTTAACCATTTTTCTTTTGAAGGACATTTAGGATGTTTTCAGAATTTTTTTTGGCTCTTATAAATAAGCACAAAAGAACAAAACAGAAACAAAAACCAAAAAACAAGGCTGCTTGAACATCCATACTCTCCCCCACTAAATATATCTTTGTAAACTTCTGCAAGTGGGTTTGTATGAGAAAGTCTAAGAAGTGAAAGGGCTACCTCAAAGAATATATACTTTGAGAGCTACAAGCAAACTTATCTCCAAGAAAACTATCTATGTGTACTTCCCCCACAGCACAAAAGAGTGCCTGTTTGCCCTGTCTCTTGTCTTTGCCAATGGATTTTGTTTAGTTTTGAGTGAGGCTGGGGATATTTTTATGTGCTTATTAGCAATTTGTAGTTCTCTTTTTGTATTTATTTTTCTATTGAGTTGTCCATCTTTTTCTAATTTATCTAAATGTTAAAATGTTAACTTTGAGAAGTTCTTTCTATCCTAAGTAATTTTTTTTTTTTTTTGGAAACAGAGTCTTGCTCTGTCACCCAGGCTAGAGTGCAGTGGCGTGATCTCGGCTCACTGCAACCTCTATCTCCTGGGTTCAGGTGATTCTCCTGCCTCAGCCTCCCAAGTACCTGGGACTACACGCACGTGTCACCATGCCCGGCTAATTTTTTTGTATTTTTAGTACAGATGGGGTTTCACCATGTTAGTCAGGCTGGTCTCGAACTCCTGACCTCAGGCAGTCCTCCTGCCTTGGTCCCCCAAAGTGCTGGGATTACAGGCGTAAGCCACCGCACCCGGCCAGAAGGTAATTGTTTACATCTCTCTTTTTTTTTTTAGTTAATTGTGCTTTGACTGCTTATGGTATTTTTTTTGCAAAAAGACATTTTAAATTTTCTTGTAATTAGTATTATCAATAGATGTTAAAAACTGAGCAGGAGGGCTCAGGTACTGCATAGCTATCTTGCCATTGCAGACTCAGCAGCAGTGAAAGAGCAGGTAACAGCCAAAAATCTTATTTGCATCTTGGTGTCCTAAAATCTTTAGAAACAAATTTTAAGTGACGATTTTTACAAAGGTATGTGTTTGGTAAGTGAACATTTCTCCGTGTTACTTTTACAGTAGTAAAAAAAATATTTTTTAAGCTTTAAAAGTAGAAAAATTTTACCCTTAAATATTCAGAAAGACAAACATTTTACATACTTGTATATTGGAAGGGCACATCCAAGCATCAAAAACATCAGTCCGATTGCTCCTCCAAAGGACAAACTAATCAAAGCTGCAAAGCAAATAAAAAGTGCAACAGGAATATAAATTAAATAAATATTATTTTTATTAGTATCAGCAGTCTGAACATTATCTGTAACCTCAGAAGCAAAAATCCCTCAAACGTATTAATAGTAAGTTGCTATCAAAAGTGTAAGTTATCTAGTCTTAGAATAAGCCTTCTGTGGTATCTTCAAGGCAAAATGAAGTGACACTGGCCTTTTTTTTGAGATGGAGTTTCACTCTTGTTGCCCAGGCTGGAGTCCAAGGGCTTGATCTTGGCTCACTGCAACCTCCGCCTCCCAGGTTCAAGTGATTCTCCTGCCTCAGCCTCCTGAGTAAGCTGGGATTACAGGCATGCACTACCACGTCCTGCTAATTTTCTATTTTTAGTAGAGATGGAGTTTCTCCATGTTGGCAGGCTGGTCTCGAACTCCCGACCTCAGGTGATCCACTTGCCTTGGCCTCCCAAGGTGCTGGGATTACAGGCGTGAGCCACCACACCCGGCCAGTGACACCGATTTTTAAAGCTCTAACCTATTGCTAGTACCCCACCACATTCCCCAGATGCTGGTTCCCTTTCTAAAGAGTCAAAGTCCACAGGCTCAATGCTCTTCTGGGCATTAGAATTATATTTACTTCACAGATCACTACAGTTTTGAAAAGCAGTATGTGGAGAAACTCCACATTCTCAAGTTTACTGGACTTTAGAAGCCTCATCCTATAGGAAAACCTCTTCTAATCAGCTCCTGTTTCTGGCACATATACTTTCAATGTGCATAAAACTGACCAGAAAAAATGCCCAAGAATATCTGTAGTTAATGATTTTCATCAATTAATTTTGTTGCAGATCTTTAAATAATTTGGAAAGTAGAGCTGGGTTTCCTTCCCTAATCTACATTAGAAAATCTGTAGGACAATGGGTTATAATCCTTCTGAGGTATCACTATTTTAACATGTTATTATAAGCAATAGATGCATTCTACAGGTGAAATATAGTTTCTAAAGCTACACACACACACACACACACACACACACACACACAGTAGTACATTTTAAGGTACTCTCACATATTAGTGAATAGAAACAAGTTTCTTGATAGGCATAGTTAACCAATGACCTAGACTAAAGCAAAGAAATAAATGATAGCTGAGTGCAGTGGCTCACGCCTGTAATCCCACCACTTTGGGAGGCCAAGGCGGGCGGATCATGAGGTCAGGGGTTTGAGACCAGCCTGGCCAATATGGTGAAACCCTGTCTCTACTAAAAATACAAAAAATTAGCTGGGTGTGGTGGCACATGCCTGTAGTCCCAGCTACTCGGGAGGCTGAGGCAGGATAATTGCTTGAACCTGGGAGGCGGAGGTTGCAGTGAGCCTAGACTGCGCCTTTGTATTCCAGCCTGTGCAACAGAGCAAGACTCCATCTCAAAAAAAATTAGTAAATGATAAATTTATTTTGCGTTCTATACAACCTGTATTTCTACAGTTACAGTGGCTAAGAAAATAACTAGTTTTGTTGTTGTTAGGTCATTTTATTAAAATTCAAAAGTTAAAATTCAAAAGATTTGTAGAAGGTCTAAAAGTTACCAGGACAAAGGCTAACATAGAGAAACCAAAATGAACAGGAAACAGGTTCAACTTTGCCAAGTACTACTGATATACTCTGCAGAACTAAAATGGTCATAATCAAGGACACCCAATGACATAGTGGCTTGGCAGATTTGGCTTTTGGTTAGATCGCTGATGCAGGTCATGGCAACCCTGAACACATCACTTAGTCCTGAATACCATTCTATTTCCAGCTACAGGAAAAGAACTGCATTTTTACTTTACAGCGAACAAGGCACTTCAAGTTTACAGGGGAATGCAATATAAACTGTAAGGAAAATACTGAATTTACCATTTGTTTTCTTCAGTTCCAAATTGGTTCTCATGACCGGGCCCTGCCTACCTCTCCTGTGACGTGTCACACCAGGCTACTACAGTGTCCTTGAACCCTCACTTCAGTTATACTGGCCCTCTTTCCTTTCCTGGAAATCAGCAGGCTCACTCACTCACGTGGCCTGTGCACACTTTGTCCCTTCTGCCTCAGACATTTTTTCATTCAAGAAATACTCACTGAGCACTAAATATGTGACAAGCACTAGGGATACAACAGTGAATGAGGCATGGCCCTTTCCCACTCCTCTCTACTTTCCTCCAACTTAACTCCTGCTTTTCCTTCAGATCTCAGCTCAACCAGTGAATTGTTTTTTTGTTTGTTTTTTTTTTTTCAGACGGAGTCTTGCGCTGTCGCCAGGATGGAGTGCAGGGGCGCGATCTTGGCTCACTGCAACCTCCGCCTCCGGGGTTCAAGCCATCCTGCCTCAGCCTCCTGAGTAGCTGGGACTACAGCTGTGCACCACCATGCCTAGCTAATTTTTTTTTATTTTTTTATTTTTAGTAGAGACGGGGTTTCACTCCATTGGCCAGGATGGTCTCCATCTCTTGACCTCATGATCCGCCCACCTTGGCCTCCCAAAGTGCTGGGATTATAGGCATGAGCCACCGCACCTGGCCCCAGCGAAGTTTTTCCAAACCTCCTGATTAGACCAATTCCCTGTTATATTTATTTATTCATTCCTCTAACAAACATCTATGGAGCACCTAACGTGTGTCAGATACTGTTCTTGCTACTGGAGACAGAGCAATGACAACAATCAAAGCTTTTGCTCTCACGGAGCTTATGTTCTAGTAGGAGAAGAAAATGATTTTTAACAAGCAAGTGAATAAATGTCAAGTGATGACAAACGTCAGGTAGAGTAAGGGATGGGAGTGCTAGTCTAGACACAGCAGCCAGGGAAGGCATCTCTGATGAAGCACCACCTGAGCAAAGATCTGTATGAGGGGAGGGAGGAAACCATGTGGATATTTGGGATGAGTATTCCAGGCACAGACCCATGTATGCTGAGGTCCTCTGTTCACTGAATGCCTCTCCTTTGCTCAATTACCAGCTGCGATTTCCTACTGGTTTGTATTTTGTCTTTCCTTCTCAACTGTCCATTTCATGAAAGGAGGGAGCAAGTTTTTCTGTTGTGATGATCGTGCCCTGGCTCTTAACACTCAAGAAATATTTGTGGAATGAATGTAGCACAGTGGAAGCAGCATGGAACTGAGACTCAGGAGGGTCCGAGGCCCTAATAGTTACTAACCAGTTGTCCAAGTAATTTATGAGTCTCAGTTCTTCCTTCTTTAAAATGACAGTTGGACTAGATCTTAAATGCAGATAATTTTCTGAACACTAAACGTACTGTTAAGACAGCTAAGTCCATTACTATAAATACTACCTAGTAACACCTCATTCATTCAGAAGCCATTTATACGCAACTTAGAATCCTGGAGAAAACAAAGGCCACTAAAATGAGACAAAATAGATGTTACAAAGCCCATACACTAAAGCC
This sequence comes from Hylobates moloch, assembly GCF_009828535.3. Taxonomy (NCBI): domain Eukaryota; kingdom Metazoa; phylum Chordata; class Mammalia; order Primates; family Hylobatidae; genus Hylobates; species Hylobates moloch. The sequence continues at coordinate 34,811,627 of NW_026652297.1, read as the reverse complement.
AACATTCTCTATAAACAGACCCTTAAGTTCTTATTTACACTAATTCATTTTCGTGACACAATTGTTAGATGGGAATTCAGAGTAAAACACATTTTTATTTTAAAGAATCATCTATGCTCACTTATATATATTTTTCAATAGGTAATTCATATACCCAGAACAAAAATTAAGTGAAAAGGAACTTTCTCTTATCAAAAGTAATCACTATTACCTGTATACCTTGTGACACAAAATTTTCTAAGTTTATCTTCCCACATTGAAACAAATGGGAACTAGGAGAAAGAGTTGCATACAAGCAAGAATTGCCCTTTGACAGGAGGGAGGAAACAAAAAAAAAAATTTAAACCAGGCAGAAAAATCTCAAAAAGCATGTTCACGGTAATCTCCGCAAGAGGCAAGCCACCTTAGGACCATGATGGCCTCTGAAAGTGGCTGTTCTGTGACAGAGAACAGTCATTCAAGTTCTTATCAAAAAGAAGGCCTAAATGCTTTGACTACACTCTTACAAAGTTAATGAAAAATGATTCCTTAAAAAAAAAAAAAAAAAAAACAAGGGACTAAAATGAGATAAGGCTCAGGTATCAAAAAACAATTTTAAATACATAAACCAAGACTGTCTTATTATAAGTGCTATGAATATGAATACTGGAATAACATTTGTTTGGGGGAATCGAGATACCTTGAGATAATACTTCTATTCCATTAAATGGAATACTTTACTATTCCATTAAATACTAAATATATATATATATATTTTTTGAGATGGAGTCTCGCTCTGTTGCCCAGGCTGGAGTGCAGTGGCGTGATCTTGGCTCACTGCAACCTCTGCCTCCCGGGTTTAAGCAATTCCCTGCCTCAGCCTCCTGAGTAGCTGGGATTACAGGTGCCTGCCACCACGCCCGGCTAATTTTTTTGTATTTTTAGTAGAGACGGGATTTCACCATCTTGGACAGGCTGGTCTTGAACTCCTGACCTCGTGATCCATCTGCCTCGGCCTCCCAAAGTGCTGGGATTACAAGTGTGAGCCACCGCGCTGGGATTAAATACTAAATATTTTTTTAAATGTTCATAACACAGTTTGATGTGACATCTCATCTTCCAGTCATACCGAATAAGGTAGCCAATTAGAGGTTAAATAAATTGCTTAAAAGTGTTCTCAAAACTTGTAGTTTCTTCAATCTTATGAAATTGGCAACTAAGAAGATTTATATATACATTTCATCATTTGTATATAAGCTGTTTCTTAAATGACACATCAATAAGGCAAGAATTCATACAGTAATTGAGTGATGCAACATTTGGAAGACAAAGCTTAGATAAGTCTGGTTTCTACTCTCAAAGCCTCTAGGCTAGGGATGGAGCAGCCCAATTATCTGGCAAAACTCTCTAGAGACAAGATGCTGCTTCTGTGATGACAAAGAAATTAGAGTAGAAGGAGGGACCACTTCTCTAACCTGAGAGTTACCAGAAAATCCAATGTATCAAAAAGTAATAGACAAATGGCTCAAGAAAAGCCTAATGGTCTCTAATTACAGCAACACTCCTTCCTAATATAAAGATATTAGGCCAAGAGAAAGAAACATACTGACTCATAATAACCAGAAAATCCTGCTGAAATCAAAAGTGCAATTCACCTGAGGCACCTTCATCAGTTTAATGCAGTAATTCCCTAGGTCTGGAGAAGTAAATTACAAAGCTATTTTCTTAAGAGACTCCCGCATTGGCCGGACGCAGTGGCTCACACTTGTAATCCCAGCACTTTGGGAGGCCGAGGCGGGCGGATCACGAGGTCAGGAGATCGAGACCACGGTGAAACCCCGTCTCTACTAAAAAAATACAAAAAAAATTAGCCGGGCGTGGTGGCGGGCGCCTGTAGTCCCAGCTACTCGGAGAGGCTGAGGCAGGAGAATGGCGTGAACCCGGGAGGCGGAGCTTGCAGTGAGCCGAGATCCCGCCACTCCCCTCCAGCCGGGGTGACAGGGCGCTCCCCCGCCTCAAAAAAAAAAAAAAAAAAAAAGAGACTCCCGCATTAACGACACTGAAGAAACAGGGAAGAACAGGGAAACGGGCAACATCCTAAAAACCACAGCAATTCACAATAACTGCCTTTCACATAAGGGTTTAAAAGAGTCTATCATAGTTCAAAAGGAGATTACAAAGTATCCCAGTTGCTTAAATGACAAGGTTTTATATGGCAAATGAAATGTTTTCAGACATTGAAAATAAACAAGAAACAGTAAGACTGTGACCCTGAGAAAAAAAAACTCGATTAAGTTTGCCTTAGAGAAGAAAAAATACAAAGAAAACCACTGCTCCCAAAGTAGTTCCTGCTTCCTGCCTGACTGCCCTTCTACAAAGCGGCAGGTCAAGAAATCAATGTAATTAGTTAAGCAGTAGTTGAAAACTTTCCTCATCACACTGACAACAAAACTACCTAACAGTTGGAACAAATGCAACGTTCCTTTTTTTAAAAGAAAATACATGAATAAGCCAGTAGTTTTTCATTAAGTTGTACCACTATTTTATCTTCTAAAAAAAAAAAAAAAAGGAAAAAAGAAAAACTTTGAAATTTGAAAAAGCCTCAGGGTGCAACCGCGGAGAGAGAAGAGAGCCAGGAGCACTTTGGGGTCGCCTACAGGATCAACTCTAGGGTCCAAACACCGCAGATGAAAATGCACCCATTTCGGGAGGCTGTAAAGCCTCGGGGGCGGGCGGCCGGGGTGGACGTGGGGCTCGAGGTTTCCGGCAGACCCGTGCAGCGCCCGCAGACCGCACTTGTGCCTTTCGGTGGGAAATGACTGGTTTTCTATAGCTGACATCTCCAGCAGCCTCAGCCTCCTCAATCCCACGCTCTGCCAGCCTCTCTCTCGGATGCAAACTCCTGCAAAACCTGTGTGGCCGCCCAAGTCGCGACGGGACTCCTCACTGACCGCCAACCACTTCATATTTTGTCCGGGGGGCGATGGGTGGAAGAGAGGCTGCCGAAATCGGCAGAAAGTGGGGGCTGCGGGGCGAAGCCGGGGTCGCAATCGTCCCTTGCCCGAGGGCGCCGAGCCCACCTCCGGGCCAAGGGCAGAGCCTGGGCGGGGGTCGCTTCCCCGGCGCAGGGACCCGACGCGCGCGCCCGGGCCCGGAGGGGAAGTGCGGGGGCTGCGTGGGACCCCCGGCCCATCTTCCCCGGCGGGCCCCAGTCCTCCCGCGTCCAGCACCCCAGGCCCACCTTTGATGCCTGCCATGGCGGTGACGTCGCTCCTGGCTCCACGACCCGAGGCGGCGGCGGCGGCGGCCGGGAGACCCAAGACGCGATACGGCGGCCAGACAACACCCGGAAGTGCGCGACGCAGCACTTCCGCCGGCGGCTCGGGCTCGCGCGGGGGCGCGGGGGCCGCGCCGGGCTGGGCTGTGGGGCAGACCCCTGCCTCTCTTCTCCGCGGGTCTGCAGATCGTCGCCGGCCGAGGCTTGCCGCCGCCGCCCCGACTGGGGGAATGAGCAGGCGCCAGGTCTTGAATTCCCGTCAGGGCCGGTCTGGGGGCTCCCTGCTGAAGCCCCTGTCCCTGATCCCGCAACCTTCCGCATGCTTTGGGAAGGGGTCGTGGGTAGCGGCGGTCTTTTGGATGCACGTGTGATGGTTTTGGCTTAATTTCACATTGTTTTGTTTGTTTTTTGAGACAGGGTCTCTGTCGCCCAAGCTGGAGTGTGATCACGGCTACTGCAGCCTCGATCTCCAGGGCTCAAGTGATTCTCTCACGTCGGCCTCGCAGTAGCTGGGACCACAGACATGAGCCACCATGCCTGGCTTTTTTTTGTTTTGTTTTGTGTTTTGTAGAGACAGGGCGGGGTGTGAGACTCTCATCTTTTTGCCTAAGCTGGTCTCCTGAGCTCAAGGATCTGCCCTCCTCGGCCTCCCAAAGCGCTGGGATTACAGCTTGATACCCTACCTTGTTTTAACATGATTGACTCTCTCTTAGCTGAGAGAGCCGGACAGACTCCATTTTGGTTTCTTCGCTTGCAGCCCCTTGTCCCCCTGCCTTAAGGACATAACTGGTGCAAACTGACACCAAACACATCCAGGAATGTGTTTACTGATAAGATACTGAGGCAAGCTGTACCAGCAGCTCCTGGGAACGTGCTCGGTTTATGGTACCCAAAGCCCCTACATTTATCTCTTTGTGATAATTTAAGCCCCGTGCACCTGGAACTGTTTATTTTCCTGTAACTGTTTCTGTAACCATTTATCTTTTAACTCTTTGCCTGTTCTGCTTCTGTAAAAATTGCTTCAGCTAGACTCCCCCTCCCCTATTTAGACCAAGGTGTAAAAAGAAATCTAGCCCCTTCTTCAGGGCGGAGAGAATTTTGAGCTCTAGTAGTCTCTTGGTCGCCGGCAATAAAGGACTCCTGAATTAGTCTCAAAGTGTGGCGTTTCTCCATAACTCGCTTGGTTACAACAACAGGTGTGAGCCACCGCGCCGGGCACACATTATTTTACCGCACGTTTTCCTCTCTCCCTCCATCCCTCTATCCCCAGTCCTATAATTAAGGTTAGTTGAGTGGTCTGCACTTGGCTCCTCGGTTTCCTACACAGGACTAGGGTTCTGGTGAGGACCCACCTCCAGAGATAGGAGCAGCAGGGCTCAGTAAAGGGTGGATTTAATAGAAATCCAGTCCCTTGGGTGGCTGTCTTTTTGGTAGTAACAAGGCAAGGAAAAAAAGTGAAAGTCCAGATTCAATACCTTCATTTACACATCCTACAATTATTTCTGGAACATTTACTATGTGTTAGGCACAGGGTTAGACACTGAGATGTGCAAAACCAGGTCCTGTTTGCAGACTGGTGAGGAAGAAGACACAAAAAATGTAAAATTGCAATAATGATAATTGCTAGTAAAGGGGATGAGAATATGCCACTCTAAAATATGCCACTTTGAAGTCTGGTGTGGTGACTCAGGCATGTGATCCCAGCACTTTGGGAGGCTAAGACAGGAGGATCGCTTCGGCCGAGGAGTTCAAGACCAGCCCTGGCAACATAGTGAGACTCCATCTCTACAAAAACGAAAAAAAAAATTAGCCAGGCTTGGTGTGTGCCTGTAGTTCCAGCTACTTGGGAGGCTGAAGTAGGAGGATTGCTTGAGCCTAGGAGGTCGAGGCTGCAGTGAGCTCTGATTTGTGCCACTGCCTGGGCAACAAAGCAAGACTCTGTCTCCAAACAAACAAACAAATAAATGTCAGGCCTCCGAGCCCAAGCTAAGCCATCATATCCTCTGTGACCTGCACGTACACATCCAGATGGCCGGTTCCTGCCTTAACTGATGACATTACCTTGTGAAATTCCTTCTCCTGGCTCATCCTGGCTCAAAAGCTTCCCCCCTGAGCACCTTGTGACCCCAGCCCCTGCCTGCCAGAGAACAAGCCCCTTTGACTGTAATTTTCCTTTACCTACCCAAATCCTATAAAACGGCCCCACCCCTATCTCCCTTCGCTGACTTTTTTCGGACTCAGCCCGCCTGCACCCAGGGGAAATAAACAGCCTTGTTGCTCACACAAAGCCTGTTTGGTGGTCTCTTCACATGGACGAGAGTGAAAATAAGCCTAAGGATTGTTTTGAGCTGAAGGCAAATAAGAAGCAGCAGGCATAGGAGGAGCTCTCTGCTCTCCCCTTTTCTATCCAAAGGCTGTGCTTAAATTCCCTTTGTAAAGATAACATAAAGTTCCACTTTTTGTTTTGTTTTATTTTTCTTTTGAGACGGAGTCTCGCTCTGTGGCCAGGCTGGAGTGTAGTGGCATGATCTCGGCTGACTGCAACCTCCGCCTCCCGGGTTCAAGCGATTCTCTTGCCTCAGCCTCCCAAGTAGCTGGGACTACAGGCGTGCACCACTACGCCCAGCTAATTTTCAGTCTTGCTCTGTCGCCCAGGCTGGAGTGCAGTGGTGTGATCTCAGCCCACTGCAACCTCTGCCTCTTGGTTCACATCATTTTCCTGCCTCAGCCTCCCAAGTAGCTGGGATTACAGTCATGAGCCACAATGCCCGGCTAATTTTTGTATTTTTAAGTAGAGACAGGGTTTCACCATGTTGGCCAGGCTGGTCTTGAACTCCTGGCCTCAAGTGATCTGCCCACCTGGGCCTCCCAAAGTGCTGAAATTACAGGTGTGAGTCACTGTGCCTGACCCCCCAAAAATGTGTAAACAAATTTTTCTACTTATAAATATTTACATTTCCCAGACCAGGGAGAGGAGGCAACTCCTATGCCCCAGTAAACAGCATTTGTTGGAGTCTGTGAAAACATTACTAAAGTAGCCGTTTTCTTTCATTAGTTTTCCCTATATATTTACCTTCTTAAAATCTACTGCCCCTAGGAGTCCAAAACCTTTCCTTTGTCTACTTTTCCACAATGCATCGCCCTTTGTTAAAATGATACATGCTCCCAGGCCTAATTACTTTTTGAGTTTTCACTTCTTTTCTGTGAAGCCTCCTTGTGCATGCAAAATAAACCCTTTTTTTCCCCTGGTAATCTGTACTTTGTTAGTTTAATTCACAGTTCTCAGCTTCTGAACTTAAGAGGGTAAAGGAAGTTTTTATCCTTTCCTACACTAAGAAAGATGGGTAAATAGTCCTCTGAAAACTTTTGATTGCGATCTGCCAGGGAAAATTTCCCCCAAGGAGAGACAACACAGTGATGAATAAATGTGTTAATAGAGAAGGGAAAAGCCATCACGGGTGGCAGGGAGTGTTGTTTGTGTTTGTGTGTGTGCGTGTTTGTGTGTGTACGTGTGTACGTGTTTGTGTGCGTGTTTGCGTGTGCATGGGTGTTTGTGTGTGCGTGTGTGTTTGTGCGTCTTTGGGTGTTGTGTGTGTGCGTGTTTGTGTGTGCATGCGTTTGTGTGCGTGTTTGTGTATGCGTGTTTGTGCGTGCATGTGCGTGTGTTTGTGTTGTGTGCGTGCGTGTTTGTGTGCCTGCATGCGTGTGCGTGTGTGTGTATGTGCACGTTTGCGTGCGTGTGCATGTTTGTGTGTGCGCGCGTTTGTGTGTTTTGTGTGTTGTGTTTTTGTGTGTTTGCGTGCGCACATGTATGTATGTGTGGTGGGGAGTTAGGAGCTTTGGCAGCAAATGGAGCAAAGAGCTTGCTTGGTCCCTTGGAGAGAAGAGAGGTGGCCAATGGGGTTGGTCAAGGTTGGGGTGGGGCAGCATGCTTATATAGTAGGGCTGTACACAAGGAGTTTTGGGTTTTCTCTCTGAGCAATAAAAATCTTTTGAAGGTTTTAAAAGGAAGTAGGTGGGGGTGAGCTACACATGATTTGAATTTTTAATTTTTTTTCAGTCATCAGACTAACAAAGTGGCATGTAAGACTGTTGAGTGAATGTTTAGAAGAGATATTTCCAATATGCTTTAAAATGAGAGCAACTGGGAAGCTTGAGGCATTACCCACTTCGCTTCTCTCTACTATTTCTAGAGTTGAATTACAATTTAAACAACAATATCAACAACAAACAGGTCACTTCTTGAGTCTTAATGCACCAAATGAGTCTATGGGTGTTTTGTAGGAGAGTAGAATTTTTTTCTGTTCAAGTTAGTGCAGAAAGATCTACCATCTCTTTCCTGTATCATGAAAAAAGTTTCCATTTCAGGATGTGGTAACAAAACCACAAGGCACACTTGAACATATGCCATGGAAATACACGCTGTTTACACGGAATCTGTGAGCCACCAGCTTCTTTCCCTAAACTACTGAAGCAGGCATATGCGTCCTTCTCCCCAGCCATCTTGAATGGATAGGTAGAATTCCTGGAGAAGGGAATAATTCTATCCCACATGTCACCCACCACAACACCTTTTCTTGTTTTGTTCTGTGAACCCACAATATCTGAGACAGGTCTCAGTCAATTTAGAAAGTTTATTTTGCCAGGGTTAAAGACGCACCCTTGACACGCCTCAGCAGGTCTTGATGACCTGTGTCCAAAGTGGTTGGGGCACAGCTTGGTGTTATACATTTTAAGGAGACATGAGACATCAATAACTGTATATAAGGTGTGCATTGGTTTGGTCTGCAAAGGCGGGACAACTCAAAGTGGGGAGGGGGCGTCCAGGTCATAGGTAGATAAGAGATAAATGGTTGCTTTATTTTGAGTTTCGTTTTTCTTCTTCCTTTTTTTTTGAGACGAAGTCTCGCTCTGTCACCCAGGCTGCAGGCTGGAGTACAATGGCGCGATCTCGGCTCACTGCAACCTTCAACTTCTGGGCTCGAGCAATTCTCCTGCCTCAGCTTCCCGAATAGCTGAGATTACAGGTACCCACCACCACACGTGGCTAATTTTTTTTTTTTTTTTTTTTTTTTTGAGGCTGGAGTGCTGTGGCACCCTCTGTCTTCTGGGTTCAAGTGATTCTCCGGCTTCAGCCTCCCAAGTAGCTGGGATTACAGGCATGTGCCACCACACCCGGCTAATTTTTGTATTTTTAGTAGAGACAGGTTTAACCATGTTGGCCAGGCTGGTCTCGAACTCCTAAGCTCAAGTGATCCACTTGCCTCGGCCTTCCAAAGTGCTGGGATTATAGGCATGAGCCACCATGTCTGGCCTCTTCTGAGTCTCTGATTAGCCTTTCACTGAATACACAATTTACAGGTATAGTCACTTATGCTTTAGTCTGGGTTAGTGAAAAAACAGGGCAAAGGAAGCAATCAGATAAGCATTTGTCTCACAGTGAGCAAAGGATGACTTTGAGTTCTCTCTGTCCTTTGTCCACAAGGAATATCCTTGTGGGCAAATTTTGAGGTATGTTTGCAGCTTTATTTTTTTCATTTATTTTTATTATTATTTTTATCTTTGTAGCTATCTCATGTAGGATAAGATAGCTACAAAGATAAATTTCCTTTTTTTTTTTTTTGAGACAGGGTTTTATCCTGTTGCCCACGCTGCAGTGCAGTGGTGCAATCACAGTCATGGCAGCTTCCTGTCATGGCAGCCTCCACCTCCAGGGCTCAAGCTATCTTCCTGCCTCAGACTCCCAAGTAGCTGGGACCACAGATATGCACCACCATGCCCCGCTAATTTTTTAGTTTTTGTAGAGGCGGGGTTTTGTTCCTATAGTTTCAGCTACTTGGGAGGCTGAAGTGGGAGGATTGCTTGAGCCTAGGAGGTCGAGGCTGCAGTGAGCTCTGATTGTGCCACTGCCTGGGCATCAAAGCAAGACTCTGTCTCCAAACAAACAATTGTCCAGGCTAGTTTTGAACTCTGGGGCTCAAGAGATCCTCCCACTTTGGCCTCCCAAAGGGCTGGGATCACAGGTGTGAGCCACTACGCCCAGCCTGATTTGCTCTTTTCAGTACAAATGTGTTGGCATTACAGATGTCCTCGACAACATTTATGGGCAACTGGGATTACTCATCAGGTTACAGTAATCTATGTTCTTTTCTTCCATGGTCACAGAATCCTAAGAGATTGCGCTGTTTATCTTTCCCATGAGATTCAGTGTTTCCTGCACAAAAACACTCATCACTCTAAGGACTATTTTTGGTTTACTGGTCTAGGGACCAGTTGTGTCTGGAATTCGTGGGTTCTTGGTCTCACTGACTTCAAGAATGAAGCTGTGGACCCTCATGGTGAGTGTTACAGTTCTTGAAGATGGTGTGTCCGGAGTTTGTTCCTTCTGATGTTCGGACATATCCAGAGTTTCTTCCTTCTGGTGGGTTCGTGGTCTCGCTGACTTCAGGAGTGAAACCGCAGACCTTTGCAGTGAATGTTACAGCTCTTAAAGGTGGCGCATCCAGAGTTGTTCGTTGCTCCGGTCTGGAGTTGTTCATTCCTCCCAGTGGGTTCGTGGTGTCGCTGGCTTCAGGAGTGAAGCTGCAGACCTTCACTGTGTTACAGCTCATACAGGCAGCACAAATCCAAAGAGTGAGCAGCAGCAGAATTCACTGCAGAAAGCAAAAGAAGAAAGCTTCCACAGTGTAGAAGGGGACCTCAGCAGGTTGCCACTGCTGGCTCGGTTGGCCTGCCTTTATTCCCTTATCTGGCCCCATGCACATCCTGCTGATTGGTCCATTTTACAGAGAGCTGATTGGTCCATTTTGACAGAGTGCTGATTGGTGCATTTACAAACCTTTAGCTAGACACAGAGTGCTGATTGGTGCGTTTACAATCCTTTAGCCAGACACAAAAGTTCTCCAAGTCCGCACCTGATTAGCTAGACACAGAGCGCTGATTGGTGCGTTTACAAACGTTTACTAGACCCAGAGTGCTGATTGGTGCATTTACAATCCTTTAACTAGACAGAAAGCTCTCTAAGTCCCCACTCATCCCAGAAGCCCAGCCGGCTTCACCTCTCACTGGCACTCTTAGCGGGATTTTGCGGCACCTACCCTGGGCGCTCCAGCAGCCCAGAGAAGCTGGTCCCAGACAACCAAGAGGAAAAGAGGGGAAGCGAGAAAGAGACGGAGACCGGCCATCCTGGCCAACAACGCTGCGAAGAGGGAATGGCGGTGCACGCACAGGACCCAGCCCCTGATCAAGCCCAGCAGGCGCCGGCCAGCTGCACTGAGTGCTGGGCCCGCGGAGCCCGCACCCACCCGGAACCCGCGCCTGCCCGCGAGCGGTGAGCACCGCGCGCAGCCCCGGGTTCCGCCCGCGCCTTTCCCTCCACACTTCCCCGGGAGCAGAGGGCGCTGGCTCTGGCCTCGGCCAGCCCAGAGAGGGGCCCCCACCGCGCAGCGGCCGGCTGAAGGTCTCCTTCAGTGCGGCCAGAGCGGACGCCTAGGCTGAGGAGGCGCCGAGAGTGAGTGAGGGCTGCTAGCACGTTGTCACCTCTCACAGTCACTTGAGACCTTAAAAACAGTGTTTCTAAATGTTGTATTTCAAGGACCACCTGAAGCAGAATACTTTGGGATGCTTTCCAGATTCTTGACTGCTACTCCTGACCTTCTGAATTTAGAACTCTTGTGGGTAAAGCCTGGAATCTGAAAATTTAACAAGAATCTCAAACGATTCCTGTGCAAACTAAAGCAAAGCTTGAAAGTCATTGTCTGAAAAAAGGTAGAATGTCAGTTTTCTCCACCAGTTTTCCAAGGGAACCCTAAATGCTAGTTAATGTCATATCCTTTAAATGTTCTCTATTGTTATGTAATAGCTAATCAGTGTTACCTTTCAGTTTCAATACTTCTTATACAGATGGTTTCCCATTCTCCAAAGTTAAATGGTGAAGATGAGAATGTGGATGAGAGGAAGGGAATTCTTACTTTTTGAGCAGGTGCTATGTGCCTGGTGCTTTAGCATTCATCTCATTTAGTCCTCTTCACAATTTTGTAAACTGAGAATTACTAACTCTTACAGATTGATTCAGAGACAGCTCAGAGAAAAATACAAATTTTGGGTTCAGGGTCTCACTCTGTCACCCAGGCTGGAATGCAGTGGTGTGATTTCGGCTCACTGCAACCTCTGCCTCCCAGGTTCAAGCTATCCTCCTGCCTCAGCCTCCCGAGTAGCTGGGACCACAGGGATGCAGCACTATGCTTGGCTAATTTTTTTTTTTTTTTTTTTTGGTAGTGACAAGGTCTTCCTACATTGCCCAGGCTGGTCTCGAACTCCTGAGCTCAAGCGATACACCCACCTTGGGCCTCCAAAAGTGCTGGGATTACAGGTGTTAGCCACCGCACCCAGCCCCTCCTGTATACTTTAAATAATCTCTAAATTATTTATAATACCTAATACAATGTAAATACTATGTAAATAGTTGTTATATTGTATTGTTTACAGACACCAGAAAGTCAGTCACCAGAAAGACCATGTGATTAGAGTGTTAGAGGGTTGGAACTTTCAGCCCGCCCACCAACCGACAGGAGAGGTGGGAGGGGGGTTGCTGGAGATTAAGCTCTATACAAACTCTTAGACAACAAGATTTCATGAGCTTCTAGGTTGCTGAATACAGGGAGGTGCTGGGAGGGTGGGGTGCCCAGCGAGGGCATGGAAGCCCCATGGCCTTCTTATCTTTGCCCTATTCATCTCTTCATCTGGCTGTTCATCTGTATCCTTTATAAATCCTTTACAATAAACTGGTAAACATAAAATATTTTCCTGGACTGAAGTCTGAATTGGGGCAGTCTTGTGGGAGACTGGGCCCTTAACTTGAGTTATAGGACATTGCATTGATGTCCTTTAGAGTTGGTTGGTGTGTAGGGAAATATTCCCCCAGCCCCCCTTCTGGTCACAGAATTGCTCTGTGTTGTGTGCCAGTAGAAAGGAGAAAACAGTTTGTTTTTTCCTTTTACTGCCTCATCATTTAGCTCTCAGCTCAAATGGTAACTTCTCAGAGAATCTTTCTGGGTCATCCTACTTGTTATAGCACTACCTGTCATATTGCTGTTTTCTTCTTCAAGGTACTTATTATTATTTGAGATAGAGTCTTGCTCTGTTGCCCAGGCTGGAGTGCAGTGATGCAATCATGGCTCCTGGCAGCCTCAACCTCCAGGGCTCAAGTGATCCTCCCACCTCAGCCTCTTGAGTGGCTGGGACTACAGGCACATGCCACCACATCTGGCTATTTTTTTTTTTTTTTGAGACGGAGTCTCACTGTGTTGCCTAGGCTGGAGTGCAGTGGCGCGATCTTGGCTCACTGCAAGCTCCGCCTCTCGGGTTCACGTCATTCTCCTGCCTCAGCTTCCCAAGTAGCTGGGACTTAGGCGCCCGCCACCATGTGTGGCTAATTTTTTGTATTTTTAGTAGAGACGGGGTTTCACCGTGTTAGCCAAGATGGTCTCGATTTCCTGACTTCGTGATCTGCCTACCTCGGCCTCCCAAAGTGCTGGGATTACAGGCATGAGCCACTGTGCCTGGCCACATCTGGCTAATTTTTTAAAAACAATTTTTTGTGGAGATGAGGGCCTTACTATGTTGCCCAGATTGGCCTCAAACTCCTGGTCTCAAGTGATCCTGAGCCTCGGCTTCCCAGAGTGCTGCGATTACAGGTGTGAGCCACCGTGCCTGGCCCAAAGCACTTATTTATTTGAAATGACGTGATTTGTTGGCTATCTCTCCCACTAGAATGTTTATTATAACAACCTTTCATCTTTTGTTCACGACTGTCCAGAACTGTACATGGTGCATGGTGGGAATCTAAAATAACAAACATTCTCTTGTTAAGGTAATTAGTGATTTCTACATTGCAAAATTCAGAGACCAAATTTTGCTTCAAGCTTTCAGCAACAATGGACACTGTTGACCATTCTTTCTTTCTCTCAATTACCATATCCTATTCTCCTAGTTCTTTCTCCTTCACCAGAGGTTACTTCTCACATTCTTTGTAGAATCTTCTTCTGCTCAAGGTTCAAATGTTAGTGTTCTCATAGCCTGGGCCTCCTCTTTTGTGGTATCTCAATTCTCTTAATGTTACTGTGTCTCTTCTCACATGTCTTAGTTCATTTTGTGTTGCTATAACAGAATACCTGAGACTGGGAAATTTATAAAGAATAGAGATTTATTTCTTATGGTTCTGGAGGCTGGGAAATCCTAGGTCCAGGGGCCTGCATCTGGTGGGGAGCTTCCTGCTGTGTCATTTCACGGTGGTAGGCAAAAGAGAAAGGGAGCTGAACTCATCCCTTTTATCTGGAACCCACTCCCCAATAACTAACCCACTCCTGTGATAATAGCATTAAGAGCTCTGCCCTCATAACCTAATCACCCCTTAAGAGTCCCCCCTCTGAACACTATTGCATTGGGGATTAAGTTTCCAACACATGAGCTTTGGGGGACACATTCAAACAATAGCATCATGACATTAAATGCTATCTTTATATTTACAACATAACTACCAAATTTACCTTAGTTTTGAACTTCAGACTTTTACAGTATATCTATTTATTTGACACGTCTACCTGGATGCCTAATAGTCACCTCAAACTTAACATATTGAGAATAGGATTCTCTATTATTTCTATTTCAGTCCTTGGTCCCACTATTGGTTGGTTCCATGCCGCGGCCCCACTGCTCTGCCACCTCTTATTCCACTCTTCCCCTAACTTACTTTGCTTCAGTTATGGCCTTGTTTGCCTCTCTTGTCCCCCAAATTTTGTTTTATTCACTGCTGTATCCCCAATACTGATAACAGTGCCTAGTAGGTACTGTTAGGTACTAACAGGTGCTCAATATAATAATCTGGTAAACATAAAGTGTTTTTTTGAGTTCTGTGAGCTGTTCTAGCAAATTATGGAACTCAAGACGGGGGGTCATGAAAACCCCAATTTATTTGTTGAGAGGGAGTCTCTCTCCGTGGCCCAGGTGCAGTGGGGCAATCTTGGCTCACTGCAACTTCTGCCTCTTAGGTTCAAGCGATTCTCTTGCCTCAGCCTCCCAAATAGCTGGGATTACAGGTGTGCAGCACCACGCCCAGCTATTTTTCCTATTTTTAGTAGAGCTGGGGTTTTGCCATGCTGGCCAGGCTTGTCTTGAAGTCCTGACCTCAGGCGATTCACCTGCCTTGGCCTCCCAAAATGCTGGGATTACAGGCGTAAGCCACCACGCCCGGCCTGGAAACCCTATTTTATAGCTGGTTAGTCAGAAGCATAGGTCACAACCTTGTGATTGACGTCTGAAGTTGGGGCCATCTTGTGGGACTGAACTCTTTGTAGGATCTGACCGAATGACTCTTCCTCAAAACACAAAGTTAGGGCGTTTGCATTCACTGTTCCCCGGATGGGAAGATGAGTCCCCTGATCTTTGTACGGCTAGTTCTTTCTCATCATTCAGGTCCCAAGCTTCAAAAACCACTTCCTCAGCAAGGCCCTCCCTGAAGTTGTGTCCCCAGACTCCATTATATCACCCTATTTTTTTAATCAATGTTATTACCTATCATTACCTATTATTTTTGTTGTTTAATTGGTATGTCGTTTGTCCTATTCTATTTCAATGAGTACAGGGATCTTGTCTGTACCCTCCATGCCTAAAACAGTGCCTGGTGCACATTAGGTATTCAACATATATTCATTGAATGAATGAGTGAATGAATGAAAGAAACCCAGGCCTGCCAGACCTCAGAAGTTCAGAGAACTGTTTTCTCTGGCTGGTTCTTAATTCAGACGGTATTTTCTCCTCCTGACATTTTATACAGTCTTCCGGCCTCCATGCACAAGGAACCATGTAAAGGTTCTGAGCCTTGAAACCAGACAATATATTTCCATGCTACCTTTCGCTTGAATCTTTTCTGTATTTAGCAACCAGTCATAGAACACTGACCATGTGCCAGGCGCTATGCTAAGTGCTGAACACACAGAGCTGAATAAAGCACAGAACTTCCCTTGGTACAGTTATTGAGGTTTTAATAATACACAATTTGACTACATTTCTTAGATTTCGCGTTGTGACGTTTTCAGTCTCTCAAACTGCAGCGCCTACGCACAGAAGCTTCCCGAATATCAGACCAGACACAACAAAGCTGCGCGCCGCCCTCGGCCCCGCCCACACCGCGGTGCCCCGCCTTGAACCCGCCTCCAGCCGTGCCTCGCTTGGCCCTTGGTCCCCCCGACACCGCCTTGCCCCGCCCCAAGCCGCGCTGTGCTCCAGGGGCGGGGGCCCACGGCGGCCACTCACGGCGCCCCACGGGCCGCAGCGTCAGTGACGTAGGGTTGGCGCACTGATCCGTTGCTGCTGCGGCTGCGGCTCTGCAGTCGGGCCGTCCCTTTGCCGCTGCCAGAGGTGGCGGTGTAGCTGCGTAGCGTCGCGCGCGCTACCGCACCCAGGTTCGGCCCGCAGGCGTCTGGCAGCCCAGCGCCATCTTCGTCGAGCGCCATGGCCGCAGCCTGCGGGCCGGGAGCGGCCGGGCACTGCTTGCTTCTCGGCCTGCATTTGTTTCTGCTGACCGCGGGCCCTGCCCTGGGCTGGAACGACCCTGGTGAGTGCTGCCGGGGCCCTCAAGCGCTTCGCTTGCCCTTTTCCGCCGCCATCAGCCGGTGCAGGCTCCCCTGCGTTTCCGTGCGCCGTCTCCCCGGAGCCTGGGTGCCTGGATTCCCCATGTCTGCCCTCTTCGCTGTTCGTGCCCTCCCTGGTTCCACTGCTCTTCCCAGGCGTCTTGGGAGGCGGGTAGGGACGGCTCGAGTGGGCGGGGCGGGACGGCTGGGATCCCTAACGTCCCCTTTCTCCCTGCCCCGGACTCCCGAAATTTGCCCACTGTCGTCTTTCTCATCTCTGAGTATGACTGGAGAGCTGGACACTCACCTGCGCATCTGCTTTGTTGTCATGGCTGCGTGATGTCATTGTGGCCGGCTGTTGTCATGGCTGCCTGTTGCTATCGCCGGCCGTTGCCTGCCACTGGCAGTCTCTGAGTCACCGTTAGCGGACAGGGCTGTAGACCTCGCAGGTTGCACTCTTTTTTTTTTTTGAGTCGGAGTCTCACACTGTCGCCCCGGCTGGACTGTAATGACGTGATCTCGGCTCACTGCAACCTCCGTCTCCCGGATTCAAGAGATTCTCCTGCCTCGGTCTCACCAGTAGCTGGAATTACAGGTGCCCGCCACCATGCCCGGCTAATTTTTTGTATTTTTAGTAGAGACGGGGTTTCACTATGTTGGCCAGGCTGGTCTCGACCTCCTGACCTCGTGATCCACCCGCCTCGTCCTCCCAAAGTGCTGGGATTACAGGCGTGAGCCACCGCGTTTTTATGAGAACCGCTGCCTCTTACCTGACGATTGCAGTGAAATAACATCGCGCGGCACCAGCTCTTCCCACTGGCTTTCACCGTAGAGAAGAATTTAAAAAATAATTTTCTCTTTTTTTTTTTTGGTGATGGTACATGATAATTGGGTTCTAGGAAAGAGGTTCTTTTATGTCAGTACGGTATTAAAATTGTCTAAAGAATTTTCATGGGATCAGTAATATTCCGTGCAATTAATACGTATATGTCTATATACTTAGATACAGATTTTGACTTTTTCCATGTAATAAATGACGCATGCTGTTACATTGGAATTCTGTAAAAAAAAAAAAAAAAGACATTTTTGGTTTGCGGAGTAAAGATGGCATGGAAAGCATATTGCCTTTGTGATTTGGTGATTGGAAATGCCTACATTGTCGAATTTAAGCAACAGGTTTATTTCTGTAATAGCCTATTTTATTCTTACATGCTGAAATGAGAGAGAAGGTGCTATTTGCAAGCACATCACGTTGAGTAGTCATTTGGTGTGGACGTTTTATTACCAAAAAATAAAAAGCCAAGTTGTATTTAAATGTCTGTACATTTTTCTTTTGTATTTCTAGAAAGTTGTGTATGAGTGGGAGACTTGATCAGAATTACAATTGAAAACTTAGAATGAAACTTTAATTTGTTGAACTTTGAATCAGTTCGTAAATAAATTTAATAAAGCAAGTTTACAGTTGAAGAGTGAGAAGAACTATAAAAACTATAAAAGAAGAACCAAATTTAAATTAAAGATGAACCACTTCCTGGTTTATCTACACTGTAAAACTATTGTTCTGGAACACAAAACACCACAATATTTTGCAGAGTAAACTCAACTGTTTTATGTAAATTCTACTTCAAAGTTTACTTTGAGGAACTTTTTGTTTTGTTTTGTTTTTGAGACAGTTTCGCTCTTGTCGCCCAGGCTAGAGTGCAATGGCGCGATCTCCGCTCACCGCAACCTCTGCCTCCTGGGTTCAAGTGATTTTCCTGCCTCAGCCTCCCGAGTAGCTGGGATTACAGGCATGCACCAGCATGCCCGGCACATTTTGTATTTCATCTTACTGAATTCCCACATGTATCTCGATTTATTTCTGATCTTTCTTTTGTTTCACAGTTTCCTCGTCTCTGTTCCAATTCCCCACTATTTTAATTATAATCTTTTTTTTTTTTTTTTTTGAGGTGGAGTCTCGCTCTGTCTCCCCAGGCTGGAGTGCAGTGGCACGATCTCGGCTCACTGCAAGCTCCGCCTCCTGGGTTCACGCCATTCTCCTGCCTCAGCCTCCCAAGCAGCTGGGACTGCAGGCGTCCGCCACCACGCCCGGCTAATTTTTTTGTATTTTTAGTAGAGACGGGGTTTCACCATGTTAGCCAGGATGGTCTCGATCTCCTGACCTCGTGATCTGCCTGCCTTGGCCTCCCAAAGTGCTGGGGTTACAGGTGTGCGCCACCGTGCCTGGCCGATGATAATAATTTTGTAGTAACCTTTACTATCTGGTAAGCTATGTGTTCTTTTTCAAAAAAAAATTTTCCACAGGACCTTTAACATAATTTCTTTCCCCAAAAAACCCTATTGGGTTCCTGGTTGGAAGTATATTTAGGTCTCTTTATATATATTTTTATATAGATAGGGTATTGACCTTAAGTTTATTAGATTGATTAGATTCATATTAAGTACTTGTGGGAAATACATCATAGGAGATGTTGTAACATCAGTTTGTTCCACCATTAGCAAAGCGATGGTTGGCAAACCCAGCCAGACTTTTTCCTTTAGAGTTTTTGAATACATTTCTCCGTTTTCTTTTTCTATCCTGTTGAGATATCTGAAGCTTTTCTAAGTCTTTTCTATATGGCTTGTTTTCTCCCTATTCTTCTGGCATTTTGTAGAATCTTTTTTTGTCTTCAGTGTTCTAAAATTTACTTTTTGTGTGCCTTTGTGTGGTCTGTTTCTCAGGCCTGGGTATTTGTTGGGCCCTTTCAGTATGACAACTCAAGTCCTTCAGTGTGGGAACTTTTCTTGAATTACAGCCTGGAGTTTGTCTAATCAGATTTCCTTGTTCATTCTTTCTGAAACCCTTGTTGGATTTTTGGACTTTCTGAACTGGTCTTGAACTGGTAATTCTCTTTTTTTTTCCCCGTCCTACTATCTTTTTTCTTTTCTTTTCTTTTTTGTTTTTTTGAAACGGAGTCGAGCTCTGTCTCCCAGGCTGGAGTGCAGTGGCACCATCTTGGCTCACTGCAACCTCTGCTTCCCGGGTTCAAGCGATTCTCCTGCCTCAACTTCCTGAGTAGCTGGGATTACAAGTGCCCGCCACCATGCCTGGCTAATTTTTGTATTTTTAGTAGAGACAGGGTTTCACCATATTGGCCAGACTGGTCTCAAACTCCTGACCTTGTGATCCACCCGCCTCAGCCACCCAAAGTGCTGGGATTACACGCGTGAGCCACCGTGCCCGGCCTTTCTCTCCTTTCTGTCTTTTTGCTCTACTTTCTTTTTTCTTTCTCCTTTTTCTTTTTCAGATGGAGCGTTGCTCTGTCGCCAGGCTGGAGTGCAGTGGCATAATCTCGGCTCACTGCAACCTCTGCCTCCTGGGTTTAAGCAATTCTCCTCCCTCAGCCCCCCAAGTAGCTGGGACTACAGGCACGCGCCACCATGCCCAGCTAATTTTTGTATTTTTAGTAGAGCCGGGGTTTCACCATGTTCGCCAGGATGGTCTTGATCTCTTGACCTCGTGATCCGCCTGCCTCGGCCTCCCAAAGTGCAAGGATTACAGGCATGAGCCACCACGCCCGGCCTCTTTTTGCTCTACTTTCTAGAAGATTTTCTTCTAACAGTTCTGTTGTATGTATGTATGTATGTATGCATTTATGTTTTGTGACAGGGTCTCACTCTATCACCCAGGCTGGAGTGCATGGCTCACTGCAGCCTCGACCTCCCCAGGCTCAGGTGATTCTCCCACCTCAGCCTTCTAAGTAGCTGGGACTGCAGGTGTGTGCCATCACACCTGGCTAATGTTATACTTTTTTTGTAGAGACAGGGTTTTGCCGTGTTGCTTAGGCTGGTCTTAAACTCTTGGGCTAAAGTGATCTGCCTGCCTTGGCCTCCCAAAGTGCTGGGATTACAGGCATGAGCCACTGCACCTGGCAGTTCTGTTGTTTTTAATCTTGGCTGTCCTGTTTTTAATTTCCAAAAGCTCTTGTTTTTTCTCTGAGTATTCCTTTTAAAAACGATTGTTTTATTAATGCGGTCTTTTTCTCTTATCTCTCTGAGGAGATTAGAGTGTTTTTAAAAAAGTTTTCTTCTGCATTGTCTCTTTTTTCCTCCTGCTTCCTCTTGTTTTGTCCTGCTTGCTATATTTCATGTTAGGGGCTGTTTTGTCTGTTTAATGTTACTATAACACAGTACCACAGACTAGGAAATTTATTAAAAAACTAAATTCATTTCTCACAGTTGTGGAGGCTGAGAAGTTCAATATTAAGGTGCTGGCATCTGGTGAGGGCCTTCTTGCTGCGTCATCCTATGGTGGAAGGCAGAAAGGGGAGAGAGTGTGAGAGGGGAAAGGGGCCTAACTCATCCTTTTATCAGGAGTCCACTCCTGCGATAACTAACGCAGTCCTGCAAGAACAGCATTAATCTATTCATGGGGGCAGAGCCCTCTTAAAGATGCCATCTTTCAACACTGTTGCATTGGGGATTAAGTTTCCAACATGTGAACTTTGGGAGACACATTCAAACTATAGCAGGGACTTTCCTCATATTTTTAGTAATCCTTGGCTCCCTGCTCATGGTTAACTCTGGGAAACCAAAAAGCTCATTGGAAGCTATCAGTGTGCAGTTGCACTTTTGATTTTGAACTTCACAACAGGGTGACCTAGGTTGCTCTTTTTTGGAGGAAGTTCCTGATGTCAGTGTATTTAGGTACTTCTTCTTGGTTAGATTACCAAGGGAATAGTCATCTAGTTTCCCACAGAGGACAAGGGGATGGCTGTTAGCATTTTGTGCACCATGTGGGGAAGGAGAACTGTGCTTTTAGCAGTCAGAGTGCACACAGTCACTTGGGTTCCCTGTTTGGTTGTTTTTGTACCCACACCCTTTACTATGCCAGATGGTCCCCAATGCAAATCCCTTCAGTTTTATCCTGTCCAGAGAATACATCTCCAGACAGTTTCCTCAGTGGGGAAGAGGGAGTTAGAACAGTGTGGAGTTGGGGAGAGGATCTGGGGATATGGCTTCCTCTCAAGTAGCTTTCACCCTGTAGTGTGTATTCCAGGCATCTCCCATTCCAGAGCTGCCATTTCCCGTTTTTTTTTTTTTTTTTTTTTTTTTTTTTTGGGGATTCTGTTACGTACATCAGGTTGATTCTCAGTTTCCCCCCCTTTGCTCTTCTGGCATTTGTCTTTCACTTAGGTCTAGTCATCTACCACTAGTCCATTTGCTTTCTCCTTCCAAAATTCTGCTGTCATCTCCTCTTTGGTTTTACCTGACCACAGTCATTCACATCATCAAAACAATGTATTTATTATAGTTTTAGTAGAATTTTCGGAGGATGCAAATTCTGCTAATTTGACAGGGTGAATATAGGGAATTGGGTACTCACAAAATGGTAGAAAGCGATGCCTATTACATCTGCCACATTGAAAAATAGATTGCTCATGTCAAGCTTCACGACAGCCAGGAAGCTGATTAGAGGATGCTATCAGTTTGAAAACTCATGGTCTCCATGCCTGTGTTTACTAGCTGAAGGACAGAGCACTGTATAAGTCTAGGGTCTGCTTTCCAGATTTTGCTCGAGTCCCTCTGGTTAGCAGAACTGAAATTGCTTTTGGCAACTATAGCTGCAAGAGGTTTTGGGATTCCTTTTGCTTTGCAGGAAGACACACCTGTCTGAGGGTGAAGTGGATGTTGACTGAGCCAATCCACAGCATCTTCCATCAATAATCCACAACATGATAAATAGGAAGACTTTGTCCTTATTTTCCAATAATGCATAGAAATTCATTTTTTTTTTTTGAGATGGAGTTTCATTCTTGTTGCCTAGGCTGGAGTGCAATGGTGTGATCTTGGTTTACTGCAACCTCCTCCTCCCAGGTTCAAGCGATTCTCCTGCCTCAGCCTCCCAAGTAGCTAGGATTACAGGCATGTGCCACCACTCCCAGCTAATTTTGTATATTTAGTAGAGATGGGGTTTCGCCATGTTGGCCAGGCTGGTCTCGAACTCCTGACCTCAGGTGATCCACCTGCCTCAGCCTCCCAAAGTGCTGAGATTACAGGTGTGAGCCACCACACCCGACCTAGAAATTCATTTTTGCACATGAATGCCAGACATAATTTTATTGTTTTGACTCCTCCTTTCAAAGTCTCTTGTCAGTATGTTTTAAATTTTTTAGTTTGTGAAATAGTTTAAATAGTTTTGATTTTTAAAATTGTGAAATACCTAAAGTATTTAAACATACAGAAGTGTACAATGAACCTACATGTAGTCATCACCCAGTTTTATTGAATCTTTACATTTTGCAATATTTGCTACAAATCCCCCGCTCCCAGTAATAAAACATTAGGAATAGAGCTAAAATCTCTTTCCTTTCTCTCTCCCTAGACTAGCTACTTATTTGAATTTGGTGTTAAATCCTTCCCATACATGTTTTCATGTTGTTAGTGTATACATATATAGACATTAACTATGTAGTATTGTTTTGCTTTTTTTAAAGGTTTATGTAAAGCTATCATACAAAACATTCTGCAACTTGTATTTTGTTTAAAATGTTTTTGCCTTCTATCTAGTTTGATACATAAATTCTAGTTCACTCATTTTAACTGCTATGTAATATTCCACTGTAATAGGTCAGAATATGTTAATCTCTTCATCTGTTGATGGACATTTAAAGCATTAAATGTGCTTCAGGAACATGCTTATATTTTTGCCATTTTAATTAACCACTATTATTATTACACAGTAGTACAGTGTTTCAGGTTAATGAACTTTTTGTTCTTTTGATTTAGCAAAAATGATGTACAACTTGTGCTGTAGAAGCATCTGGCCTGAAATGCAGGGAGATCTTAAAAGTGTGACCTTCTGAATTTTGCTCAGAAGGCCTGAATGTTGTTGGGATAGCTTTGAGAAATAGATTCATCCTCTCTTAGCCATCCTCAGAAGGCAAGAAAAGGCACTTCCTACGACGAGAGTTTCATTAGGATGAACCTTTCTTTCTCTGGCATGATACTTACTTTCTGTTCCTCTGTTTTCTTGCTGTTTCAGACAGAATGTTGCTGCGGGATGTAAAAGCTCTTACCCTCCACTATGACCGCTATACCACCTCCCGCAGGCTGGATCCCATCCCACAGTTGAAATGTGTTGGAGGCACAGCTGGTTGTGATTCTTATACCCCAAAAGTCATACAGTGTCAGAACAAAGGCTGGGATGGATATGATGTACAGGTAATATCCACTACAGTGATGGCAGTCTAAATGGGGTTTTTATTCAGTAAATTGTTTATTGGGACATTATTCAGTATTTTGAGGGAGCACCTACAGAAATCTCAGATCAGCCTAAAATATGTAAGTAAATCACTCGTCCTGTGGAAGAAATGGACTCCAGAAGAAATGGACTCCAAAAGAAATGAACTGATTTTAAAGCCTGAAAATACTCATTTGAGTTTTTGTACCGTGACCACCTCCTAAGATATTTGTAAATTTTCACAACTTTTTATATACTTGAGGGTGAGGGATAGGGGATCTCTTATGGTTGTCATTTTCCTGTCATTCCTCAAAGAATACCAACCTACCCTTAAGACAAAGTTAAGATAATTAGGAATTATAGATCGTAAATAGTAGGGGTTCATATATCTCTATTGTGCTTCTAGCACTTGATTTTAAAATTGTCTTAGAACTGAGAGTGGTTACTTCTGAATGGAAGCATTTCAGCAGGTTTCATTTATTGCCTTTGGGACGCTGGTGTTTTGTATATGAGCAGAGCATCTCCTTGAAGTTCCAAAACTGAATATGCTTTAGATACAGATTTTATTAAATGAATTCAGTTTAAATCACTAGTTACATATTTCTACTTTGTATTCTGACTGCTTTCAAAAGGGATTTAAGATGACTGGTCACAAGGCAAGAAACTTGTGTTAATGATTTCCCCTCTCCATGTCTGGTTTGATACAACCTTTATGCATGGTCTTTGCAATTCAGAGAGGAAGTTGATGTGTACTGGGTGATACTTACTTCACAGTATTTTCCCCCAGTACTGCTAAGTTGAATCATAGAATTCTCTGGGTTGTAGCGGAAGTCTTACTCCCACTTTACTTACGACTTTTAGAGTCTTGATGGGAAAAAAAAGGCAGTAACGGTGATGTCATTCATTAAACATGTATTAATTGCAATATACAAAAATGAATAAGGTAGAATGAGGAAACTCTCTTACTAGTAGAAGAGATAAGACAGGCACTCAGATTACATGTAGGTCCCAACACAACGTTATAAAGTCACGTCTGGTTGGAGTCATTGGGACTTAAAGGATGAGGAATTTGTGTTGTGTTAGGAAGGAATGATAACATTGTTAGAGAGGAAAGGCTGGAGAAGGGAATAGCATGAGCAAAGGAGTGTTGAGCATATCATACATTGGCTTATGTTTAGTAGCAGGAGAGAGGCCATTTAGAAACTCCTTCTATTCCAAGAGATGAAATTTAAATACAGTACTTAGAAGCTACTTGTAGTACGCACAGTTAAGGAAGTGGTAGTTAACATGAAATACCAATACAAGTTTAGCTTGTTATATTTACCTAAATCAACAAACTTACAAATCTTCCTCCAAATAAAATTATTTTAAAAACAGTGTAGTAACAGCAACAAAAGAAAAACTGCATCTTATTCAAATGAAAAACTTTTGACCATCAAAGGGCATCATCAAGAAAATGAAAAGACACCCTACAGAATGGGAGGAAGCTTAGCAAATCATAATTGGTGAGGGACTTGTATTTAGAATATAAAATAACTCTTACAACTCAGTAAGAAAACAACCAAGTTAAAAATGGCAGAGCATCTGAATAGATATTTCTGCAAGGAAGATATATAAGTAACAAATAAGCACATGAAAAATGTTCCTTATTATTAGCCATCAGAGAAATGCAAATCAAAGCCACAGTAAGATACCACTTCACACTCAGTAGGAAGGCTATAATAAAAAAGATAACAAGACTGGTGAGGATGTCGAGAAATTGGAACCCTTATACACTGCTGTTGGGAATGTAAAATGGTCCAGCTGCTTTGGAAAATTGGCAGTTCCTCAAAAGTTTAAATGTAGAGTTACCATGTATGCCTCAGTCATTCCACTCCAAGGTATATACACCCAAGAGAATTGAAAACACATGTCCACACAAAAACTTGCATACAAATGTACATAGCAGCATTATTCATAATAGCCAAAAAGTAGAAACAATTAAAATGTCCATTACTAATGAACGATAAATAAAAGGTGGTATATCCATGCAAAGAAATATTATTTAGCCATAAAAAAGTGAAATACCAATACATGCTACAACGTGGATGAATCTTGAAAATGTTATGCTAAGTGAAAGAAGCCAGTAACAAAAGACCACATATTTTATTATTACATTCCTGTGAACTGTCCAGTTAGGGAAATCCATATAGACAGAAAGTTGGTTGGGAGGTGTGCGGGGGGAGAATGGAGAGTGACTGCTAATGGGTACAAGATTTCTTTGGGGTGATGAAAATATTCTGAAATTGATTGTGGTGACAGTAGCACAACTGTGAATATACTAAAACCATTGAAATGGGTGAATTGTATGGTATGTGTGAATTATATTTCAATAAGGCTGTTATAAATGAAGTAAAATAGTGTGTCTGAACTTGACAGAGGAAAATAATTTGTACAAAAATTTGCAGAAGGGCAACAGAACCAATTAAATCTACTTTAGCTTGTATCTTTTTCTTATTTTTTTGAGATGGAGTCTCCCTCTGTCGCCCAGTCTGGAGTACAGTGACATGATCTTGGCTCACTGCAACTTCTGCCTCCGGGTTCAAGTCATTCTCCTGCCTCAGCCTCTATTTTTGAAGTAGCTGGGATTACAGGCGCCCACCACCATGCCCACCTCATTTTTGTATTTTTAGTAGAGATGGGGTTTTGCCATTTTGGCCAGGCTGTTCTTGAACTCCTGACCTCAGGTGATCCACCCACCTTGGCCTCCCAAAGTGCTGGGATTACAAGCATGAACCACCACGCCCAGCCTTTAGCTTGTATCTTAAGAGTTAAAGAAGCATATTGCTTTTTCACCACAAAATATAGAATGTAGACCAAACTTCGGCATATATTTTTTTAAGGTGGACATTTTTGGGGCTAGCCTGGGTTCTTTTTGCATTTTTCTAAATATCTTTAAAAAATACAAGAGAATTACATAGAATTGGACCCTGGAAAGTTAGTCCATGGTTTTATAAAATTTATGTAGAAAAGTTTTTTTCTCTGAAGCTTATGTAATATCTCTGTTGCTTTGTGTAGCTACCAGACATTCATATATGATGCTGTTTTGAGCCTTAACATCTTTTAAGAAATCTGTATTTTTAAAGAAAGCATCTTGAACAACAGTGGCAAAACGTTGATATTTTGGCAGTTTGCTTAAATTTTATAAATTGTAGAATACTAAATATGTTCAGATGGATATATAACATGTATATGTAAAGAATAAAGCATAGTAATAAAACGAATAATCGTATACCCACTATTGAGCCCACCATTATCTTTGAAGCCCCTCATTTTCCCTCCCTTAGACATGAATACTTACCGTTGTGAATTTTGCGGATCATTCCCTTGCTTCATTTTGCAATTTTATGACGGATATATAGCCCAAGTAACATTTTTCTTTTTTTTTGAGACGGTGTCTTGCTCTGTTGCCCAGGCTAGAGTGCAGTGGCACGATCTCAGCTCACTGCAACCTCCGCCTCCCGGGTTCAAGTGATTCTCCTGCCTCAGCCTCCTTAGCAGCTGGGATTATAGGTGCCTGCCACTGTGCCTGGCTAATTTTTGTATTTTTAGTAGAGATGGGGTTTCACCATCTTGGCCAGGCGGGTCTCGAACTCTTGACCGCGTGATCCACCCGCCTCGGCCTCCCAAAGTGCTGAGATTACAGGTGTGAGCCACCGCGCCCGGCCTCCAAGTAACATATATTAAATGAAAAAGTGTTTGTTTCTAATAGTCTGTTTTTATTTTTCTTCACAGTGGGAATGTAAGACGGACTTAGATATTGCATACAAATTTGGAAAAACTGTGGTGAGCTGTGAAGGCTATGAGTCCTCTGAAGACCAGTATGTACTAAGAGGTTCTTGTGGCTTGGAGTACAATTTAGATTATACGGAACTTGGCCTGCAGAAACTGAAGGAGTCTGGAAAGCAGCACAGCTTTGCCCCTTTCTCTGATTATTATTATAAGTGGTACTCGGCGGATTCCTGTAACATGAGTGGATTGATTACCATCGTGGTGCTCCTTGGGATCGCCTTTGTAGTCTATAAGCTGTTCCTGAGTGACGGGCAGTATTCTCCTCCACCGTACTCTGAGTATCCTCCATTTTCCCACCGTTACCAGAGATTCACCAACTCAGCAGGACCTCCTCCCCCAGGCTTTAAGTCTGAGTTCACAGGTATATTTCCCTCGCAGTGGCCATAAATAGGGCGGGTGTGAGGTTAGTGCATCCTGTGCTTGGTTCTGAAATAGAAAATCGTTGCATTGGGAGACCAAAGGAGGTTTGTCTTCTCATTTTGTTTTTCACTTTGAACTTCTTTTACCTCTTCTCTTCAGCTCTCTCCCAAGGTATATTGTGTTGCTATGTTAATGCCTGATTGGCCGGGCGCGGTGGCTCACGCCTGTAATCCCAGCACTTTGGGAGGCCGGGGTGGGCAGATCAGATTGAGGTCGGGAGTTTGAGACCAGCCTGGCCAAGATGGTAAAACACCGTCTCTTACTAAAAATACAAAAATTAGCCGGGTGTTGTGGCGGGCACCTGTAATTCCAGCTGCTTGGGAGACTGAGGCATGAGAATCACTTGAACCCAGGAGGTGGACGTTGCAGTGAGCGGAGATCGCGCCACTGCACTCCAGGCTGAGTGACAGAGTGAGACCCTGTCTCAAAAAAAAAAAAAAAAAAAGCCTGATTAAATTATAAGTGCTCTTAATCAGAGAAACTTGATCAACTTTGCTAATAATCATTTGCCCTTACCCCTGTCTCACACTATACATAAAAATTAATTCTGTAAGTATTATAAATCTGAACATAAAAGGTAAAACAATTAAGTTTCCAGAATAAAACATAGGAGAATATTTGTTATGACCTTAGGATAGGTAAAGATTTCTTAAACAGAACATAAAAAGTACTAGCCATAAAAGAAAACATGGATAAATTAGACTTTATTTAAATTAAGAACATCTAATCATCAAAAGGCACTATTAGGAGAGTGAAAAGGCAAGCTACAGACTGGGAAAAATTTATAAAACATATTTCCGGCATATGTATGTGTCTAGAACATAAAACGAACTCCTGTAAATCTGAGCAACAGGCAGACAAGCCCTCCAAAGAGGACTTGAATGGCCATTTTATAATAAGAGAAGACATCTACTTCACCAGTCCCCAGCCCTTTTGGCACCAGGGACCAGTTTTGTGGAAGACAATTTTTCCACAGACTAGGGGGGTTGGGGTGGGGTGGGGCGGGGAGAGAAGGTTTTGGGATGATTCAAGCATACTACATTTATTGTATACTTTATTTATGTTGTTATTACATTGTAATATATAATGAAATAATTAACAACTCATGTAATGTAGAATCAGAGGGAGCCCTAAGCTTGTTTTCCTGCAACTGGATGGTCCCATCTGGGGGTGATGGGACACAGTGACAGATCATCAGGCATTAGATTCTCATAAGGAGCATGCAACCTAGATCCCTCACGTGCAGTTCACAGTAGGGTTTGTGCTTCTATGAGAATCTAATGCCGCTGCTAATCTGACAGGAGGCTGAGCTCATGTAGTAATGCCAGTGATGGGGGAGTGGCTTTAAATAGAGATGAAGCTTCAGTCGCTTGCCTGCTGCTCACCTCCTGCTGTGTGGCTCAGTTCCCAACAGGCCATGGACCAGTACTGAGGTCCCAACCCATGATTTACATGGTCAATAGAAATAAGAAAAGGTGCTTAGCATCATTAGTCTTCAGAGAAATGCTGATGAAAACCACAGGGAGATTATTTTTAGCCACCAGATAACCACCATAATGGCTAACATTAAAAAGACAGAGTACCAAGTATGGGCAAGGATGTAGAGTGACTGGAACTTTCATACTTTGCTGGTAGGAGTTAAAATGGTAAAACAACCCAAACATATGCATACCCAATTCTATTCCTACATAAATACCTGGGAGAAGTGAATGCATGGTGCACCAAGAAAGATGCACAGGAGTGTTCATAGCAGTTTTATTTATAACTGCCAAAAAATGGAGGTGGAATATCCATAAACATTAGAATGGGACTGTGTAAATTTTTCACACGGTGGAAGACACATGAGTTAAGAAAAAAACTGATAATGCTGTAATCCCAGCTCTTTGGGAGGCCGAGGCGGGCGGATCACGAGGTCAGGAGATCGAGACCACGGTGAAACCCCGTCTCTACTAAAAATACAAAAAATTAGCCGGGCGTGGTGGCGGGCGCCTGTAGTCCCAGCTACTCGGAGGGGCTGAGGCAGGAGAATGGCGTGAACCCGGGAGGTGGAGCTTGCAGTGAGCCGAGACTGCGCCACTGCACTCCAGCCTGGGCGACAAAGCGAGACTCCGTCTCAAAAAAAAAGAAAAAAACTGATAATGCAATGGTAAGATTGACTCCCATAGACATAATGATGTGCCAGACACAGAATACATACTTTGTGATCCTGTTTAGAAAAAGTTCATGAATGGACAGAATTAAAGTATGGTAAGAGAAGTTAAAGTAGTGCTGATCTCTGACATAGATGGGAATCTATTAGGAGTTGTCATGAGGGAGCCTTCTGGGGTGCCAGAAATGGTTATTGGTGTGGGTGGTGGTTACATGGATAGGTACATATGTACAAATTTGTTGTGCCATATGTGTAAGATTAGCACACTTTCTTATATATATGTATACATCAGTTAAAACTTCCTCTGAGCAGAAGATACTTTTTGGGTCCCTTTGAGATCTGACTTCCCAACTGACACAAATATCTGGCTGCCTCTCCTTGGATTCCTCGGTTAGAGACTGAGGCACAGCTCCCATAGGGAGCTCTTAGAGACTCCACTTAAAGTTTGTACTGCAGAGAGAAAGTAACCCTGAAAAGTGGGGTGATTTTCTAGTAGCCGATTGAGCAGGGCAGATGTCATTTTATAGCAAGACCCTCCCCAGTCCCAAAATCTATCCCTCTCCTCCCATATCTGTGGGAAATGCTCTCCTTCATTATAAACCAGTATTTTACAAATACTTTTTTGAATACAACTTGTTAATAACTTGATGCCTGAGTATTATTAATAATTCAGTACAGATGAAATAATTGAAATGTTATATTATCTTTGCTTTTGTCGACTGTCATGTTTAAGTGACGATACATAATAAATCATTTTTATTTTAAGGACCGCAGAATACTGGCCATGGTGCAACTTCTGGTTTTGGCAGTGCTTTTACAGGACATCAAGGATACGAAAATTCAGGACCAGGGTTCTGGACTGGCTTGGGAACTGGTGGAATACTAGGATATTTGTTTGGCAGCAATAGGTAAGCTTTTTGCATTGATCTCACTTGCTCTTTAATTCAAGAGGCTTGTTTTGCTTACAGTTTAACTGCATTTAGTTTTGCTAAGGAAAATAAATTGTGGTGACATTAGCCTATTAAATAAGATTCTCTGGGAAGGGGGAAGGTACACTATATGTGTTTTGATTAGTATTGTGTAATTTTCTTTCATTGTGTTTCTTCCTATTTCACCCTCATAGATATTATGAGATAAGAAAAAGACTGTTTAGTTGACATCTGAGAAAATAAGAAGGCAGGAAAGAATACAGCATTTGGGGAACAGTTAGTCTGGTTTGGTAGGAGAATGATAAAAGTAAGGCTGGAAAGAGCTTGGGGCCAGATTTTGGAATATGAAGTATTAATGGTAGTTTAAGTTTAGATTTTATTTGAGTGCAAATGCAGAAAGAGTATTGACTCCCTGTCACTTTTCCCTTATAGCAATGATGATAATAACAGCAGAAATATGAAACGGTTTTTATTTCATGTTAACTCTGATATACCAGATCATTCAGGAAAAAATACTTGATAAAGATACTTTTTTCTGACAGTTTAGGAACAGGAAGGTATTTAAAAATTACAGCCGCAAGAAAAAATGCCTAACCTACTTCCATCCCTTTAAAGAGCTGCAACACCCTTCTCAGACTCGTGGTACTACCCGTCCTATCCTCCCTCCTACCCTGGCACGTGGAATAGGGCTTACTCACCCCTTCGTGGAGGCTCGGCCAGCTATTCGGCATGTTCAAACTCAGACACGAAAACCAGAACTGCATCAGGTAAGAGCAAAAAATACAAGTTCCCTTTACCTAGGAGTGAAGTACAGAAATAGTTTGGGAACTTTAGAAGATGATTATCTATTTAGCAGCCATGGTTTTATTTGGTGTACCTACCAAACATATTAATAGCACAATTAACTGAGATCCCACTTCTAAACATTCTTTAAAAATCAAACAGGGATTTGATTTAGGCTTAGCTCTACCATAGACCAAGGTTTTAACTTGAACCTTACTGATGCTAGCTTCCACATATATTTAATTATGTGATCTCTAGAGATCCTTTAAGTTCTAAACTAGACATTTCTAAGTAGAAGCTTAAAATTAAAATTCAATAGCATTCAAAAAAGATATTGAGGTATACTTTAATTTTCAAAAATATGATTATAATGTTTATTGGAATGCTCAGAGGATATTTTGTAAAAAGCAAAGATATAAAAAAAAAAGGAATAACTGGATTAAACATCAAGCCTAAATGGCAGAAAATGGGAGCTGCTGGGTAAGGAGGCCATGAGAGATTGCTCTGGAGTAGATTTGTCTTTCAGGAGAAGGAAGTTACAGAACAATGATTAATTCTTGAAATTGATAGAAAAATATATTTAAATATGTTTTAAAATGTGAGTAGAATTCTCATAATGCTGGTTTGGATATACATTGATACATTCAATTAAAAAAACTGGTACTACCTCCTAAAATTGAACCTATGCATACCTAGGACAGAGCAGTTTTGCTGTCAGATATATCGCCACAGAAATGCATACACTTGTATGCTGGCAGATAAGCACAAGACTGTTCATAGCATCCCTATTCATAATTGCCCAAAACTGGAAACAGCCCACGTATCCATCAGCAGTAAAATGGATGAATAAATTGAGTTATGTTTGCTGTATTGCAGTGGGTTGCTGTGCAACTAATAACCAGTTGTGTGCAATAAAATGGATAGATCTACCAAATATAAAGAAACCAGACACAAAAGAATATATACACTATGATGATAGCAGTTACATTTTATAAAATACACATGCAAAAACAGGCAAAACTAATCTATGGTGTTACAGTATGAGATAGTGGGTACTTCTGGGGAGAAAAAAAGGAGTTGGGAGAATATATAAAAATATGACTAGGTAAGGCCAGGCACAGTGGCTCACACCTGTAATCCCAGCACTTTGGGAAGCCGAGATGGGTGGATCACCTGAGGTCAGGAGTTCGAGACCAGCCTGCCCAACATGGTGAAACCCCGTCTCTGCTAAAAATACAAAAGTTAGCTGGGTGTAGTGGCACATGCCTGTAATCCCAGCTATTTGGGAGGCCGAGGCAGGAGAATTGCTTGAACCCGGGAGGCAGAGGTTGCAGTGAGCCAAGATTGCGCCATTAGACTCCAGCCTGGGCAACAAGAGCAAAACTCTGTCTCAAAATAAAAAAAATAAAAAATAAAAATAAATATATATATGGCTAGGTAAGACATCAAGACAGAAAAAAATTCATTCTCGATGGAAAGAAGACTTGCAAAAAATCATGACTATGAACTAGAAATGTATGGGAATTATATGAAAGAAAATCATAAAAACCAAATAATGAAAACCTGAAAATAATTGAGAGACTTTCTAGATAGGAAGACTTGTCATCCGGTAGCCTGTGTGTGTGTATACACAGTGTCTTAAGTAACGCTTAACCATCTAAAGTCCATTAACTCTCCCCACATTACGTCTCTTACCACTGGAGTTGTGAGAGGTAGCAGGGCATGGCTTATGCGCCACTGGCCTCTGTCTTTTTGGCTTAGACTTTGAGTATTACCTGTACCATGGTGGCTCCACTATAGAATGTATCCTCTTTTTTGGGGTCCTGTCATTCCCAGCAACCATGTGTGAGTGTAGTAAGCTCAATGATTGGGAAAGTTGCTGTGGGAGGCGATGCACTGTCCTGCTCAGCCCAGTTCCACCTAGTGGCTCACTCTTTCCTTTCCTCCTGTCTCATTCATTTGCTAACAATAAACATGTATGACTTGTAATTTTATAAGCAATTCTAATGCATTTTTAAAAACTAATGTAAATTTTACCCCTCTCATTCTAGGATATGGTGGTACCAGGAGACGATAAAGCAGAAAGTTGGAGTCAAACATTGGATGCAGAAATGTTGGATTTTTCGTCACTTTCTCTTTAGAAAAAGTGCTACCTGTTAACAATTGGGAAAAGGGGATATTCAAAAGTTCTGTGGTGTTTTGTCCTGTATAGCTTTTTGTATTCTATTATTTGAGGCTAAAAGTTGATGTGTGACAAAATACTTACGTGTTGTATGTCAGTGTAACATGCAGATGTATATTGCAGTTTTTGAAAGTGATCATTACTGTGGAATGCTAAAAATACATTAATTTCTAAAACCTGTGATACCCTAAGAAGCATTAAGAATGAAGGTGTCGTACTAATAGAAACTAAGTACAGAAAATTTCAGTCTTAAGTGGTTGTAGCTGATGAGTTATTACCTCATAGAGACTATGATATTCTATTTGGTATTATATTATTTGATGTTTGCTGTTCTTCAAACATTTAAATCAAACTTTGGACTAATTATGCTAATTTGTGAGTTCTGATCACTTTTGGGCTCTGAAGCTTTGAATCATTCAGTGGTGGTGGTGGCCTTCTGGTAAGTGAATATTACCTTCTATAGGAAAAGGTAGAAAATAAGCATCTAGAAGGTTGTTGTGAATGACTGTGTGCTGGCAAAAATGCTTGAAACCTCTGTATTCAGTTCATAAGAGGTAAGGGTCAAATTTTTCAACAAAAGACTTTTAATAACAAAAGCATGCAGTTCTCTGTGGAATCTCAAATATTGTTGTAATAGTCTGTTTCAATCTTAAAAAGAATCAATAAAAACAAACAAGGGGTTTAGTCTTATTCTTTCTATTAGCCTAGGCACAAATAAATGTTACTTTTTTTTTTTTAAACCCTTTTTCCCCAAGGGGAAAGTTCATGCAGAAGTTCTGTCTCCCTAAACAATAATTTTATGTGGTAGTCATACCTTAGTCTTTTGGTAAATGCTTTCAAAAAGTAATTTAGAAATGGTGTGGAAGCCTCTGCCAAAAAATAGCTTTTGAAGAAAATAATTAAATCTCCAAGGCTCCCAACCCATCAGAGATTGCATGGTTACACTTAGTTAAGCTTCATAACCTCAAAGCCCCAGTTTTATATCTTATGTGTTTAATGATTTTTGCCATTTAAAACTGCAGTTACTTTTCACCAACCAATAGGAACCAATTTAAAACAAACCCTTATTAAGACTATTGCGTAATAGAACTATCCTCTTTTCATCAGTAAAACAGAAATTTTAACTGATAGAAGAAACACAGCTTTACTTTATGTATATTCCACTAAATCCTTACCCCATTTCTCCTTAGTAGAAGGATACGGAGTAAAAGACAATGTAGTTTGTCGCCTTTTTTTTTTTTTTTTTTTTTTTTTGGAGACAGAGTCTTGCTCTGTCACCAGGCTGGAGTGCAGTGGCATGATCTCAGCTCACTGCAACCTCCCCCTCCCGGGTTCAAGCAGTTCTCCTGCCTCAGCCTCCTGAGTAGCTGGGATTACAGGCTCCTGTCACCAAGCCCAGCTAATTTTTTGTATTTTTAGTAGAGATGGGGTTTCACTATGTTGGCCAGGCTGGTCTCGAACTCCTGACCTCAGGTGTTCCACCTGCCTCAGCCTCCCAAAGTGCTGGGATTACAGGTGTGAGCCACCGCGCCTGGCTTACTCAGATTGTTTTTGAACATAGTACTGCAGATCATTGGGATTGTAAGAAAATAATGAGTAATGTAAAGAGAGTTGACTATTCTTCCTGTAGGTGATAGCTTTAAAAAAAAAAGAGTTGACTAATTGGTGGCTTTCAGGCTACTCTGGGGAGCCCTAGTGGTGTTCTTATGAGGTTCTTTCAGAGGGTCCCTGGAGGGAAGGGAGGAAAAGAGGCAGAGTATAGGTTTCAAGCCCCACCTGAGTGAGTGTTCCTCTTTCTGTTGTGTATTTGTACTTCCTTGTCATTAAAAAAAATTTTTTTTTTTTTGGTAGAGATGGTGTTTCACTATGTTGCTCAGGCTAGTTTCGAACTCCTGGCCTCAAACAGTCCTCCCACCATGGCTTCCCCAAGTGCTGGGATTACAGGCATGAACCACTACTCCCAGCCCTTTGTTGTTTATGGAAAAGGTTCACATGTATCACCTCCCCAAATGTAAAACTCAGAATAATAAGATAGTACAGTCTAAGGCAGGAGGATTGCTTAAGTCCAGGAGTTTGAGACCAGCCTGGGCAACATAGCAAGATTTCATCTCTATAGGTTATTATTATTTTAATTAGCTGGGCATGGTGGTATGCACCTGTAGTCCTGGCTACTCCAGAGGCTGAGGTGGGAGGATCACTTGAGCTCGAGAGATCAAGGCTACAGTGAGCTGTGATTTTGCCATTGCATTCCAGCCTGGGCAACAGGGCGAGACCTTGTCTCTTAAAAAATAAGGTGAGAGCATTGATTGAGAAGCAGTGGGATCCTGAAAAGTGGAATGGGGACATATGAAAGGATCCTGATGAAGCCAGTGAAATGGAACCCCTAAATTCTGCGTAGTTATTTCTTGCCAGTAGAAGTAGCCCTTCTACTTCTGTCTGAGAAGGTTAATCCTACTTTGCCTGAAGGATCTGTAATGGTCTCTTCAGAGGTATTCCTTACCAGGCATCACTCATCTTCCTCAGGGCCTGCCCTTGCTACCTGCTTTGCTCCTAGATGTATAACTAGGCTCAAGTTCCAGTAGGCACCAAAGAGTGAGGTACAAATTATGATGCATGAGGAGGTACCCTGCACACCAAAAGGACTCCATGGTTTTCCCAGTCTATACAGACAGAAATCTGGGGAATATATGTGGGAATGGATCTTAGAGTGTAGGATATGGTGGTAGGACTATAAAGTTGAGTCAGGACAACTTTATTGATATTGGCCCACTAAGCAGAGATTCTGGATTCAATATTTGAGGGGTTAGAAAGGACTCTTAACAGTTTAGTTGCTTTGCTGAACATGGACTCGAAGATGGCCTACACTAAAGTCAAAATGCCAGAACTGCCTCAGTGTACTGTGCAGGAAGGGATTCAAAGGCTCAGGGAGATTGGAATGTTAGGGTGGATTTATCATATAAGCCCCACCCACCCACCCTGGAGGAGTCAAGAGAATACACTTTCACCATGATTGTGAGAAATAGATTTTTGAGAAGGAGGCCCACAAATTTGGTTTCTCTTCTTTGTAGGTCAGAATGTACAGTGGGAACTGCTAGCATCAAACTGGGACCCCTAGAGGCAGTGGGGTTAATTTGACCCCAGGGTAGCAGGGGCCAAATGGTGACAATCACCAAAGATAGCATGGCATGGTTATGCTGTAATGGACAGCAGAGTCAAAGCAGCCATCAGAATTGTTGGACTCAGGCCAGGAACACTGGCACATGCCTGTAATCCCAGAACTTTGGGAGGCAGAGGCAGGAGGATTGCTTGAGGCCAGGAGTTTGAGACCAGCCTGGGCAATATAGTGAGACTCTATCTCTACAAAAAATTTTATAAAACAAAAATTAACAAGAATTTTCTGACTCAGAGACCTATGGCATCGGCTGGTTGATCATTGTGTATCTATGGAAGAAATAGATGGCAGTCTACTAAATTCTTATTTGATTTATGTAAGTGGAAGAGTTCTAGGCTGAGTAAACAGAAGTCTTTTTTATTTTTTTGAGACCAAGTCTCTCTCTGTCACCCAGGCTGGGGAGCGCAGGGGCACGATCTCGGCTCACTGCAACCTCTGCCTCTTGGGTTCAAGCAATTCTCCTGCCTCACCCTCCCAAGTAGCTGGGATTACAGGCGCCTGCCACCATGCCCGGCTAATTTTTGTATTTTTATTAGAGACGGGGTTTCACCAAATTGGCCAGGCTGGTCTCAAACTCCTGACCTCAGATGATCCCCCCGTCTCGGCCTCCCAAAGTGCCGGGATTATAGGCGTGAGCCACCGTGCTCAGCCAACAGCAGTCTATCTTAAATCACCACAATTGAGTCATAGCCTCTGAATCATTTCCTAGACTTGAGCTAGTTTATAGGTCCAGAATCTCTTCAATGAAGGAGAGGCTGGGTTCCCTTTGAGGAAGAACCCTACCACATTGCCAGGTTTATATTGTTTATTTTTTCCCCAGTCTTCCCTCAATGGACCCATGGCTATTTACTGGGGTAACTGCCCTGGGGAAAGGGAAAATAATCAGACAGTTTAGGGATTACTGGACACTGAATTGATGCCAATTCCAGGAGGCTCAAAACATTACTGTGGTCCACCAGTCAGAGTAAGAGCTTACAGAGTTTTAGCTCAGATCAATTTCACAGTGAGTCCCATGGGTCCCTCGAATGATCCTGTGATTATTACACAGGAATGGAACCTGCGTTCTAGAATGCAGAATTAGAATAGACATACTCAGCAACTAGCAGAATCTCTACATTGGGTCCCTGACCTGTGGAATGAAGGCTGTTATGGTGGCATAGGCCAAGTGGAAGTCACTAGAACTACCTCTACCTACAAAAATGATAAACCAATAGTGGGTGTGATATGGACACTGGATTAAAGGGGCTGAGAGGACTTGTGGGGAATCCCAATTGGAAGAACATCCAAGTTAGAGATGAAGGCGACTAGGGAGAGTTGGAGTGAGGAAATCGGGTGAAATGGAGGGACACAGAAAGTGCCTGAGCTCTGTGCCTCAGAATATGATCTTATTTGGAAATAGAGTCTATGTTAGTCCATTTGTGTTGCTATAAAGATACCGGAGACCAGATAATTTATAAAGAAAAGAGGTTTAGGCTGGGCGCGGTGGCTCACGCTTGTAATCCCAGCACTTTGGGAGGCCGAGGCGGGCGGATCACGAGGTCAGGAAATCGAGACCACGATGAAACCCTGTCTCTACTAAAAATACAAAAAATTAGCTGGGCGTGGTGGCGGGCGCCTGTAGTCCCAGCTACTCGGAGAGGCTGAGGCAGGAGAATGGCGTGAACTCAGGAGGCGGAGCTTGCAGTGAGCCGAGATTGCGCCACTGCACTCCAGCCTGGGCGACAGAGCGAGACTCCGTCTCAAAAAAAAAAAAAAAAAAAAAAGAAAAGAGGTTTAATTGACTCACAATTTTGCATGCTGTACAGGAAGCATGGTGCTGGCATCTGCTCCTGGTGATGCCTTGGGAAGCTTCCCATCATGGTGGAAGGTGCAGGGAACAGGTGCATCACATGATGAGAGTGGCAGCAAGAGAGAGTGAGGGAGGGAGGTCCCAGATTGATTGACTGATTTTTTTGAGACAGTCTCACTCTGTCACCCAGGCTGGAGTGCAGTGGCGTGATCTTGGCTCACTGCCTCACCTTGCCTCTACCTCCTGGGTTCAAGTGATTCTCCTGCATCAGCCTCCGGAGTACCTGGGATTACAGGTGTGTGCCACCACGCCTGGCTAATTTTTGTATTTTTTTTTTTAGTAGAGGCAGGGTTTCACCATGTTGGCTGAACTCCTGGCCTCAAGCGATCTTCCTGCCTTGGCCTCCCAAAGTGCTGGGATTACAGGTGTGAGCCACCACACCTGGCCAGGTCCCAGACTTTTAAACAACCAGATATTGTGTGAACTAACTGAGCAAGAACTCATTCATCACCAGGGGGATGGTGCTAAACCATTCATGAGGGATCCTCCTGTATGCTCCAAACACCTCCCACCAGGCCCCACCTGCAACATTGGGAATCACATTTCAATGTGGGATTTGGAGGGGACAAACATCCAAACCATATCAGGGTTACTGCAGGTGAAATTACGATGAGGTTATACTGGAGTAGAGTCAACATCAATGATTCATGTCATTATAAAATGAGGAAATTTGGACACAGACACACCCACAGAAATCATCACGTAAGGTCTGGAGTTCTGCCAAAAGCCAATATATGCCAAAGATTGCCAGCAAACCACCAGAAGCTAAGAGTCAGGCCTGGAACAGATCCTTCCTCAGCACATACAGAGGGAGCATGGCCCTGCTACCACCTGGATCTCAGACTTACAGCCTCTAGAACTGTGACAGTAAGTTCTACCTTTCTGGAGGGATTACAGAGATTAATGCCACCATCAAGGACTTGAAGGACATAGGGCTGGTGCTTCCTACCACATTCCCATTCAACTCGCCTGTTTGGCCTGTGCAGAAAACGGATAGAGAGTAATAGTAGATTGTCATAAACTTACCCAGATGGTGATTCCAATTGCAACTGCTGTTGTAGATGTAGTTTCATCGCTTGGGTACATGAACACATCTGGTACTTGAAACAAAAGTGCTCTGGCAAATGCTTTTCCTCCATACCTGTTAGTACACACCACCAGAAGCAGCTTGCTTTCAGCTGGCAGGGCCAGCAATACACCTTCACTTTTCAGTCCTATGTCATAATTTAGTCTGCAAGGACCTTGGTTACCTTTCCTTTCCACAAGACTTCACACTGGTCCATGACATTTATTATATTAAGCTGATTGGACCTGATGAGCAAGAAGTAGCAACTACCAAAAAGTAGCAACTACTGTAGATGTATTGGTAAGGCATTTGTATGTTAGAGGGTGGGAAACATCTGACAAAGATTCAGGGGCTTTCTACCTCGGAAATTTCTAGGAGTCCAGTAGTATGGGACATGGTGAAATATCTTTTCTAAGGCCAAGGATAAATCGTTACATCTGGCTCCAGATGAAAAAAATCATGCAACACCTAGTGGATCTTGCGGGCAACATATTCCTTATGTGGTATGCAACTCTAGTCCATTTACTGATCCCAAGGCTGCTAGTTTTAACAGGAGCCTAGAACAAAAGAAGGCTCTGTGATAGGTCCAGGTTATTGGGCAAGCTCAAGTGTCATTTTAATATTCATTTTTTTTTTCTTTTTTCAGACATAGTCTTGCTCTGTTGCCCAGGCTTTAGTGCAGTGGTGTGATCTTGGCTCACTGCAAACTCCGCCTCCTGGGTTCAAGTGATTCACCTGCCTCAGCCTCCAGGGTAGCTAGGATTACAGGTCCCCATCACCATGCCTGGCTAATTTTTGTATTTTTAGTAGAGACGGGGTTTCACCATGTTGGCCAGGCTGTTCACGAACACCTGAGCTCAAGTGATCCGCCTGTCTCGGCCTCCCAAAGTGCTGGGATTACAGGCATGAGCCACCGCGCCCGGCCAGCAACCTAATTTTTCCTTGAAAAGTAGGATGAATTACCCGTTAGAGTGGCCCCTTACTTTGTCCATTTGTTCAGTAGCATGAGGAGCCCAAACTGTCCAAGAACAGTCTCAGGTTTCCAATTCATCATGACAGTGTTTCCTGGTGGAAGCATTCCTTCCTTGCACACTGGAACTTCCAAATCCACTATATCAGCACCACTTGTACACCTCAGAGGCTCTTGACTGCCTCCTTCTTTCACGTAGTTGGTGTCACACCCACACCAGGTCACCCCTCCACTTGAGATTTGAATAAGACACCACATTGCAAAGTGTGGGATATGGTTTCTTGTGTGGCTGCCAGGAGCCCAGATGGTGCAACTCAGAACTTTAGGGAATTAGCTCAATGGAATGAGCAATGACCAATGGGAAATAAATTCCTACCTTTTCAGGGATTACTGCAAGGTGTGTTTTCTTTTTGCAACTCTTCTGGAGAAGTCCTTTGTGCAGGGTGAACCTGCCTGCAAAGCGACCTACTGTGTGTCTGTAGCTCATTGTGAAGCAGTGCCACAATCCGTTGCATGCCATTGCATCACATCTTTGTCTCACTTTTTTCCCTCACCCTTGTGTCTTTGGACATGCTTCTGTCCAAGTGCCAGAAATGTTTTTCTTTTTATTTGCTTGAGTTCTGCTTTCTAGAGGACTTGTGTTAAGACAATTGGTTGTGAAAGTTGTACAGGATGGAATTTTGGAATTGGACTGTTCACAGGAATCAGAAGACCTTGAACATCGACATCTTCCTAAGTCTTTCTTTCTGGCATAGCAGCCACTTCCTTCTTGCTGAAGGGGATTAGCCTTCCTTGTCTAGAGACCATGTAACGGCCTCACCTGAAGCAGATGCCTTGCAAGATAGCATTTTTTCTTTTTTTCTTTCTTTTTTTTTTTTTTTTTTTTGAGACGGAGTCTTGCTCTGTCCCCCAGGCTGGAGTGCAGTGGCGCATCTCGGCTCACTGCAAGCTCCGCCTCCCGGGTTCACGCCATTCTCCTGCCTCAGCCTCCCGAGTAGCTGGGACTACAGGCGCCTGCCAACATGCCCGGCTAATTTTTTTTTTTTGTATTTTTAGTAGAGACGGGGTTTCACCATGTTAGCCAGGATGGTCTCGATCTCCTGACCTCGTGATCCGCCCGCCTCGGCCTCCCAAAGTGCTGGGATTACAGGCTTGAGCCACCGCGCCCGGCCAGCATTTTTTCTTAAGACTGAGTCCTGCCACATCTCTGCCTCCAGGCCAATAACTAGAGTCAGATCTCAACCTTGACAGGGAAAGACAGTCCCTGCTTTGGGAGGAAATAATCCACACAGCAAAAGAATGATAACCCTCTTAGAATTATAGCACTTGCCTTGGGAGGAAATAGGTCACATACTAAAAAAATCATGGTACCATACAGCTAATATACATGCTTACAACTACCTGAGTAGTAGAATATCACAGAAATTCTGGCATCTCCACCTCGCTTACTATAGGCATCATCACATCCAAGCAGGAAGCCATCATCCCTCAGGAAACCATCCACTCAGAGTATTAGGATCAGTAGTTCATGTTCCCAACAGAACACTGAATCTTAAGTCAGTTCACAAGATGACATTTTCTGTGGCTATTATTCAGCCTCTTTTATTTTTTTAGCAAGCCCTATTCCTGTTTCATTGGCTCATGAACAAAGTGGCTAAGGTGGTAGGGATGAAAGTTATCCATCGATTCAGCAGAAGGGTCTTCCATTCACCAAAACCGATCAGGTTACAATCGCCGCTGAGTGCCCTATCTCCCAACAGCAGAGGCCAACACTGAACCCTGAATATGGTTCAATTCCCTGGGGAAATCAGCCCGCCATCTGGTGGCATGTTGATTACATGAGACCACTTCTATCATGAAAGGGGCAATGATTTGTTGTCACTGGAGTAGACATTTACTCTGGGTTTGGATTGGCCCTTCCCACGCGAAAAGCTGTTGTTGAAACCATGATATGTAGATTTACAGAATGCCTTATTGTGCATCACAATGTTTCATATTGTTTCTAAGTAAATCATTTTATAGTGGATGAAGGGCAGAATGGGAATAATGCCCACATAATTTATAGGAGTTCCTGTCTTTCCTGGATCCAGGAATAGTAAATCTTCATGATTTTGCTAGCTCTGTGACGCCTTCAGGAAGATGTCTTTTCATATTTTGCTCAGTTTTGTTAGTTTCCGTGTGTGATAGGATTGGTTCAAATCATCTTGCCCTCACAAACCTAAAAGTGGAATTCTCTTACTGTAGATATTTGAAGACAGCTCTATTTTTTATTCAAGTTAAAAATCCAAAACACTCTCAATCATTTCTTACTTTACCCAGCTTTTGGATCCTCCACCATCTGGTCATCTATCTAGGTTTGATCATGTTTTTGTTGTTGTTGTTTTTTGTTTTTTAAATCCCCAGTACAATCTTCCCTTATTAAAGGAGAAAAGACACATTTCTTCCTTACATTAAAATATTCAAAATTATGAGTATTTATCAAGTTAAATTATATTTAATTAAGTTATATAGATAAATCATTCACAACTATAAGTTAAAATAATACGCATATTTCATAATTGAAAAAAGAAGAGCAATGCAAGTTATTTGTAAAACATTCAAACAGTTTAGAAGGATATAAAGAGAAAAGAAAGAGTCTGTATCTGACTAGGCATGGTGGCACATGCCTGTAATCTCAGCTACTCAGGGGGCTGAGGTAGGAGGATCACTTGAGCCCAGGAGTCTGAAGCTGCAATGAGCTATGACCGTGTCAGTCACGACAGAGCAAGACCCTGTCTCCAAAAAGAAAAACGTCTATATCTGCCCAACTCCCCACAGTCCCCTTCCTTTCATCCTCTCAGTGTGGTCTCTCTACCTAGAAAGAATCTCTGTTAACATTTTTTGGTTATTATTATAGAAATTATACACAATGTCCAGAATTTTTTCACAAAGAATAAATCTATTCTTTTCACAGCTGCATAGTATTCCATCATATGGATATATTATAATTTAATCTGACCATTCCTTTATCCATATCAATATACATTTACCACATTTTCAATTTTTTTCCCTATTTTCAACAATGCAATAATGAACATCCGAACATATCTTTTGTACATGAGTTTATGTTGTAGCTGCTCCAAACACTGGAGTCAGAGTCTTTATTATAGTTTAGATCTTTTTTTTTTTTTTTGAGACGGAGTCTTGCTCGGTCGCCCAGGCTGGAGTGCAGTGGCGCAATCTCGGCTCACTGCAAGCTCCGCCTCCCGGGTTCACGCCATTCTCCTGCCTCAGCCTCTCCGAGTAGCTGGGACTACAGGCGCCCGCCACCACGCCCGGCTAATTTTTTGTATTTTTAGTAGAGACGGGGTTTCACCCTGGTCTCGATCTCCTGACCTCGTGATCCGCCCGCCTCGGCCTCCCAAAGTGCTGGGATTACAAGCGTGA
Source organism: Hylobates moloch (assembly GCF_009828535.3). Lineage (NCBI taxonomy): Eukaryota > Metazoa > Chordata > Mammalia > Primates > Hylobatidae > Hylobates > Hylobates moloch. The sequence goes on along the minus strand of NW_026652297.1, from coordinate 34,767,743 downwards.
GCCACCGCGCCCGGCCTATAGTTTAGATCTTTAACGTACATGTGTTTAGATTTATAAGATATATTTCTAGAATAAGATTTATGCTTAAATGTGGCACCCAGACTGTAATTAAGATATGGATGTCAGAGAAGCTGCCATTTAAACTTGGCCTTTGATCGTCCTGCATGGGAGGATAAAGTGAGTCATTCCGAAGCGGATCTTCTTTGTTCTTTGTGGTTCATAAGTAAAGATAGGGTAAGCAGGCATCTATTGCTCTTGGGGAAATGTACAACAAAGCCTTTTAAAAAGGGCTTGATGAAGGCTGCTTTTTTAACTATGCAGAGATGAAAGGTTGCTTAGGCGGAAGTAAATTTTCATGGAAACCCAGGTGGCTACTGGAAGAGTATGCAATATCTCTCACACATCTCTTTTGGACTTCCTCATAAACAGTACCTCTTGGATGGTTAGAGGCAGCTCTTAGGGGAGGGAAGGATGAGTGAAGACCGGGGATTCTGGCTTATTACCCGATTCTACGTAGTCTTGGGGAAAAGTGGGTTCCGGGTTAGCTTGTGGCTATGTCTGGAACTGGAATTGTCCTGGATCCACAAGGGCACAATGAGTGTGTTGGGAAGAATGACTGCATATGTGGGTTTAACCTGGAGAGCTATTACCTGGGAAGTGAGGGAGGAGGACACCACTGTGGCCTGCATAGGAATATGGACGGAAAAGAACAGTGGAAAAGAATATACCAGACTGGGGAAGACCAGTAATCATAATGTGGCAACAACAATGGTAGCGGAAAGTTAAGTCTCCTAGTGATGGATTGGATCCTCTGGATTGCTCTCCAGAAGGCATTTCAGAAATATGTTCATCCACTCTGGACAACATCCTGGGATTCTTGAATAAGTGGGCAGGAGAAAAGAAGTCCCTTGAAAGAAATTATACCTCCAACTTATCCAAAGTATTGGGATTCTGCTTGGTTTAGTTAAGTAAAATAAGAGATGCAACAATACTTGTATCTTGATTAAATAAATTATACTCGTTGTGCCAGCATAATTATATGAAGTTTAATGGATATATTACTTCCTTTTGGATAAACATTTCATGATTGCAGCCTTTTGGGAAGCTACATCTCTCTACTACTTCATATTGAGCTTATGAAAGTGACCAAAAAATGCCACTCTATTTCATTAACTACTATTTCACTGAATTACTAACAGGAAGTCTCTCACCATTCCTCATTTGTGCAACTGGTTAAAAAAAGCAAAACAAAAAACACCAAGTTCAGGAATTATCAGTTACACGCATTAATCTTCATCTCCTTACTTGTCCCTATCTTTTATGGAAGACAATAAAATATTTGTGTAGTAGATATCACTACTAATTCTTATACTTACAATAATCATGGCACCTTAACCAACAGGGATTCAGGATTCTCACTTTTTTGAAAATTATGGAGAACTTTGAAGAGCAATGCCAGATTTTATCTTCTCAGATATACAATTGCTCATGGTGTCTACCAGTCAAAAGTTGCTGGAAAGCAACCAGTCATGGCCCAAAGAGAACCCCAAATTTCAAACTGCGTATTTCCCAGAAGCATTGGTTGTCACTTTCCTTTTCTCTAAGTACATTTTCTCTTTTATCACTAGAGGGCAATAATGCTCCACTACACAATCGGAAATCTCATCGCGGACAGTAAAATCTCCTAATATTTAGTAGGTTGCTTATGCTGTTGTAAACCTGCTAGATAGATTATTTGTTTCCTCCCCGATTGTCACCAGACCATAAAAGATTGCCCCTAGAACACTTCCCCTTTTTACACAAGTATATTTCCCCTTTTTACACAAGATGTCTGTGACATACTATTAGAATCAATGTAGTCTGCTGTAACTGGTCTCACATTTTCAATCATATAGGACTTAACTCTTTTCCATACAGCAAAATATTTCCAGATTCTGATGACTTCTCATCTCTTCTGCTATTGTCACTCAGGTTCAAGCCACTATCATTTGTTGTCTTAGTGGGGTCTACCCTGGCAACTTGCATCAGTTGGGATAGGTTGGGTTAGGCTGCAGTAACAAACAAGACCAAAATCTCATTAGCTTAATCATATGTAGGTCACACCAAGTGTTCAACACAGGTTGGCAGGGGCTTTGGTTCATGATGTTATTCAGGAATTCTGGCCAAGTGAAGCTTCCTATGGCATGCAGCAGTGGGAGACGCATGTGGAGAATCACACGCTGTACTTAAAGCTTTTGTCCAGAAATCACACACATCATTTCTGCTCACATTCCATGGCCAAAACAAGTCCTATGGCTGTACTTAACTTTAATATGATAGGGAAGTACAATCCTAGTATAAGCCTGGAGATCGAAAACCATATGTATTTGGTGAACAGCAGTAAGGAAACCAAACCACTCTAATGATAATTTCACTTCTCCATTTCTGCCTGAGGACTTTGGATTTCCCTTATTCTGTTCTATTTTCTCCTATAACCCGTATCTTCTGACTTACTATATAATTTACTTTATATTACTTTTGCTACCCCCTCTTTCTAGAATATAAATTCCACAAGGACAGGGATTTTTGTCTATCTTATTCTATACTATGTCCATATTGTTCAGAACAGTGCCTGTCTCATACTAGATATTCAACACATATTGAATGAATGAGTAAGCAATTGATCACACATCAATTTTCTTCACCTTATACAATAGCCCACCCTATATGTGGAATGATGACACAAATTAGAAGAATTGACACTGTGCTTATTCAAAACCATGATATGTAGGCTGGGCATGGTGACTCACACCTGTAATCCCAGCAGTTTGGGAGGGTGAGGTGGGCGGATCATTTGAGGTCAGGAGTTCGAGACCAGCCTGGCCAACATGGTGAAACCCTGTCTCTACTAAAAATACAAAAATTAGCCAGACGTGGTGGTGGGCGCCTGTAATCCCAGCTACTCAGGAGGCTGAGGCAGGAGAATTCCTTGAACCTGGAAGGCAGAGGTTGCAATGAACTGAGATCACGCCACTGCACTCCAGCTTGGGCAACAGAGTGAGACTCTATTTCAATAAAAAAATAAAAACAAAAACAAAAAACCCCAAAGCATGATATTTAGGAAAGTCTTTGCAAGTAGGATGTCTTACTGGGAGAATGAAGTCTTTTGAATCCAGGACCTCATAAAGCATCATGACAATAAGCAGATTGGGAATATTATTTACTGTACTGTCTTTACTGTTGGATGCATAAGCATGATGGTAAACATAATGGTAAGTCAATTATTTTCTTTTCTTATTTAATTAATTACTTATTACTTATTATCACCTTTCACTTGATGATTTCTGGAAGCTGGTGTTGGAATGGCAGTGTTGTCCACCACGTCCATGGCCACCATGTCCGGCTAAATTTTGTATTTTCAGTAGAGACAGGGTTTCACCATGTTGGCCAGGCTGGTCTCAAGCTCCTGACCTCAAGTGATCCACCCACCTCAACCTCCCAATTGTTAATTAATTAATAAGTAATTACATTAATAAGTAATTTATTAATTGGTCTTGCTCTGTCACCCAGGCTGGAGTGCAGTAGTGAGTTCATAGCTTGCTGCAGCCCTGAACTTTTGGGCTCAAGCGATCCTCCCACCTCAGCCTCCAGAGTAGCTGGGACTACAGGTGTGTGCTACCACACCTAGCTAATATTTTTTTCATTTTTGGTAGAGATGGGTCCCACTATGTTGCCCAGGCTGGTCTCAAACTTCTGGCCTCAAGTGATCCTCTTGCCTCGGCCTCCTAAAGTGCTGGGATTAGAGGCATGAACCACTGTGCCTGACCAATTATTTTAAATATATGCTGTTATCGTCCCTGTAGAGGCAGATGGAGGCTTAAAAGCTGTCAGCAGTCAAGCATCAAAAAGTGGAGTCAGATTCCTCATTGCATATGCGTTCTTATTATTAGTTCAGTACTGCCTAACTTGATATTTTAAATAACTCACAATTATTAGTTAGTTATTGGACTTCATGGAAATGAAAGGATCTGATGTCATGTTCTATAGGGAAAATGCCCGTGTGGCGGAGCAACAGGCAAGGATGCTTTTCAGATGACTTCCATCATTAAGTGTCTGTGATTCTGGGACATTACCGTTCCAACAACAGCTTCCAGAAATCATCAAGTGAAAGGTGATAAATGGTTTTATCTCATTGCTTCCCTTTCTTGCCTTACCCTGTAAACCTGGTCATAAGAAAGAAGAATAGGCCGGGCACGGTGGCTCACGCCTGTAATCTCAGCACTTTGGGAAGCCAAGGCAGGCAGATCATTTAAGGTCAGGAGTTCGAGACCAGCCTGGCCAACATGATGAAACCTGTCTTTACTAAAAATACAAAAGTTAGCCGGGTGTGCTGGCACACACCTGTAATGCCAGCTACTCAGGAGTTTGAGGCAAGGAGAATCACTTGAATCTGGGAGGCGAAGGTTGCAGTGAGCTGAGATCACAACACTGTACTCCAACCTGGATGACAGAGTGGGGCTCTGTTTCAAAAACAAAAACAAACAAACAAAAAACAAGAAGAATAGTCAAAGGATGGAGAGGTTTGATGGCTATTTTGATTTCAAAGAAGTTATGGAAACCTCTTTTTCTTTTCTTTTCTTTTTTTTTTTTGAGACGGAGTTTTGCTCTGGCCCCCAGGCTGGAGTGCAGGGGTGCAATCTTGGCTCACTGCAACCTTGGCCTCCCAGGTTCAAGCAATTCTCCTGCCTCAGCCTCCTGAGTAGCTGGGATTACAGGCACCTGCCACCGTGCTTGGCTAATTTTTGTATTTTTAGTACAGATGGGGTTTCACCATGTTGGCCAGGCTGGTCTTGAACTCCTGACCTCATGATCCACCCACCTCGGCCTCCCAAAGTTCTGGGATTGCACAGGCATGAGCCACCACGCCTGGACGGAAACCTCTTTTTCTTAGGTAAAAAGAATGTGAGGGGTGTGTGTGTTTTCAAATTAAGACCAGGGTTGTATCTTACTTATTGGAGCACTTACTTATTGGAGTAAGTGCTAAGATATTAAATGGCCAGATTTCTTCAAATTAATGAACACCTTCCTTTACTAACTACTTACCTTCAGCAAGTGCAGGTTGCATCAGAAACGCCCATTGACTAAAATTTTGAATCCCAAGAGAAGAAGCTATTTAAAAATAGAACATCTCTTTTGCTTTCACTTAAAAGACTGTATGAGCATCATGAAAAGTATAAATTTCAATCTTCGTTTGTATAAGTAGCTTTCGTTAGTGTTTTGAAAAAAATTATGTAAATTTCCTATGCTAAACTAGCTTTGGCCCATCTGATAGTCCCCTTTCTCCATTTCCCCAGGTTACTATGTCCCTTACATATATTTGTGGCCTCAGGGGCAAGGTCCACAGCCAGGGGACCTTCTCTTCTGTCTCTACCAGCTTCTATTCCTGTTTCCTTCTCTCTTCTTCCTGCCTTGAGTCACATTTTTTCTTCTCCTCTCATACTATGGTAGGTCAGGCTCTCAGGCAATTTAGATGGCTAGGACTGATAGCATAGCACAGGAGATGGAGAAAGGGAGAGGAGGCGGGGTGGGCGGCTCACGCCTGCAATCCCAGCACTTTGGGAGGCTGAGGTGGGTGGATCACCTGAGGTCAGGAGTTGGAGACCAGCCTGGCCAACATGTTGAATCCCCATCTCTACTAAAAATACAAAAATTAGCCAGGCATGGTGGCGGGAGGCAGTAGTCCCAGCTACTAGGGAGGCTGAGACAGCAGAATCGCTGGAACCCCGGAGGCGGAGGTTGCAGTGAGCCAAGATGGTGCTACTGCACTCCAGCCTGGGTGACAGAGAGAGACTCCACCTCAAAAAAAAAAAAAAAAAAAAAAAAAGAGAGAGAGAGATTGAGAGAGAGAAAGGGAGAGGGAAGATGGAATAGTAAATTCTCTTGGCCACGCCCCTCTCTTCCCCACTAACTGGCTCCAGCAGTGAATGTGGTATCCTCTTTCAATCCCTCAGTCTATTCTCATGGGTCCTAACTTGCCCTATTCCCATGCTTTCCTCCTCTGGGTTCATGATTTACTCTAAAAACTGCTTTTGTGGGAGAGAATGAGAAGAAATACTAAGGAAACAGCAGAGGGTATCCAGACCGACGGTATCACCAGTATCCACAACCAGGCCCTAGCCTGGGCAAGCCTGGTTCCCTGGTCTAGTTTGGTCAGGAGGTCAGATGTCCAACATCAATGACTTACTGTTTTCAAACCTTAGGTCAGGGGTTTTGTTCCCTCCTGATATGAGGAAGAGAAAGAGGTGGACTTATAGCTGGTAGACAGCAGATGATGACGCGGTGCATAACCCATAGCTAATCTTAGCTTATTTTTTTTTTTTTTTTTTATGAGACGTAGTCTTGCTCTGTCGCCCACACTGGAGTGCAGTGGCGCAACCTCGGCTCACTGCAAGCTCCGCCTCCCGGATTGACGCCATTCTCCTGCCTCAGCCTCCTGAGTAGCTGGGGCTACAGGCGCCCGCCACCACGACTGGCTAATTCTTTGTATTTTTAGTAGAGACAGGGTTTCACCGTGTTAGCCAGGATGGTCTTAATCTCCTGACCCCGTGATCCACCCGCCTTCGCTTCCCAAAGTGCTGGGATTACAGGCGTGAGCCACCGCGCCTGGCCTAGCTAATCTTAGCTCTTTAAAAACATACCTGCTTACTCTTGGGAGTAAGTTGCAGATGTGACTTTCATTTCTCGGGTATGCTGTAGAGGAAACAGGGTTGAGAATCTCTGTCCTACTTTACACTATATCCACCTCCCTTAAGTACATTCTTTTCAATTTCCTCCCCAGCTCAGTTGCTGGGATGTTTTCTTGACCTAGTGACATCAGTTACGATGGAAATTTTGGAAAGAGTGGAACAAGGGTGGGTCATCTGGACTCCAAGTGCTCTCTTCTGTGTGTCAGGCATCTGCAGAGACCAAAACAGGAAATTCAGCCTCAGTGCTCAATTATATATTTTCTTGTGAATACTTATCAATTTTCAAATTTGTTACAAAATACATCAAATATGAGAAGAGCATGGAGAACAGTATATCAAATATCCTGCTATCTTATAGCTATTTCAGATTCCTATTTTTTTTTTTTTTGAGACAGAGTTTTTGCAACCTCCACCTCCCGAGCTCAAGCAATTCTCGTGCCTCAGCCTCTAGAATAGCTGGGATTGCAGGCAAGCCACCACTCCAGCTAACTTTTGTATTTTTAGTAGAGATGGAGTTTCACCATGTTGTCTAGGCTGGTCTCGAATTCCTGACCTCAAGTGATTGACCCGCCTTGGCCTCCCAAAGTGCTGGGATTTTGATATCCTTCACATGGACACTCAGTATACCACAGGAAGGCATCTTTAATAACTTCCTTTCTGTGTTCTGCTCTTCCTCCTGTGCTTATCCTAAAACAGAGCCTTACAGGGTCATAATTTGGAGGAAGCACAGGTGTGAGCCACTGTGCCCAGCCATATCAGATCCCTATTCTTGTTTTATTTATTTTATTTTTTGAGACGGAGTCTCGCTCTTATCACCCAGGCTGGAGTGCAGTGGTGTGATCTTGGTTCACTGCTACCTCTGCCTCCTGGGTTCAAGTGATTCTCCTGCCTGAGACTCCCAAGTAGCTGGGATTACAGGCGTGTGCCACCATGCCCGGCTAAGTTTTGCATTTTTAGTAGAGACGGGTTTCATAATGTTGGCCAGGCTGGTCTCGAACTCCTGACCTCAAGTGACCCGCTCGCCTTGGCCTCCCAAAGTGCTGGGATTACAGATGTGAGCCACCATGCCCAGCCATATCAGATCCCTATTTTTGAAGAATCTAAGTCACTAGGTATAGTTGTAGGCACTGTGTATCACTCCCCAATCTCATTAGTTTCTTTCTTTTCCCAGAGGTAACCACTATTCTAATTTTGGAGTTCATCATTCCCATGAATATTAACAAATTTTAATTACAGACAAATGCACAATTATGTGAAGAATAGTTTGAATATATTACAACTTTACATAAGTTTATAAAGTTATGTTCATTCCTCTGGGTCATTCCTTTCAACTGCTTCATAATATTTCTCTATGGCTTTAACCCAATTATTGTATTTATTCTCTTACTGTTGGATAGTATTTTAAAAAATAAATAGACCTATGTTGAGATTATTTCAAAAATAGTGCATATTAACTGCCAGGCACTGTTCTAAACACTTGACAAGTACCGATTGATTTAATTCTCATAATAGGACTATGAGGAACTCAATATTATTTCTCCATTTTAAAGATGGGAAACTGAGGCACAGAAGGAAGTTAAGTCACAGAGAGAGGTTATTTGCTCAAGGTCACAACGTTAGTAACTTGTGGGCCTACTTCCTAGAATTGAAATTTATGGCTCACAGGCTATAGGCACCTTCCACCTTACTAGATATTGCACTCTACCAAGCAGTTGTGTAGATAGGAACTCTTGGAGAAAGAGCCAGAAGAAGCCCAGAACTGTGAGGAATAATGGATTAGGAAACCATTCCCAGGATGTAAAACTAGGCCCTAAACTAGGAACATTCTCTGCCTCCAGAATAGGGGGTCTGGCATGGCTCGAATTATTTCTCCCCTCAAATTCATATGTTAAAGCTCTGTCCTTCAGTGTGACTATGCTTGGAGACAGTGCCTATGAGGAGGTAATAAGATTAGATGAGGTCATAAGAATGGGGCCCCAATCCAATAGGGCTGATGTCCTTATAAGAAGAGGAAGAGACACCAGAGCTTTACAGCTGTCTGCAAACCAGCAGGAGCACCCTCACCAGGAATCAAGTTGGCTGGCACTGTGATCTTGGACTTCCCAGCCTCTAGAACTCTGAGAAATAAATTTCTATTGTTGTGATTGCTTTGGCAGCACATATACTAAAAATTGGAATGATACAGAGAAGATTAGCATGGTGCCTGTGGAAGGATGGCATGCAAATTTTTGAAGATATATATATGTATATACACATAGTAGTAGTAGTAGAGATGGAGTTTCACCATGTTGTCTAGGCTGGTCTCGAATTCCTGACCTCAAGTGATTGACCCACCTTGGCCTCCCAAAGTGCTGGGATTACAGGCGTGAGCCACCATACCCAGCCATACATGCATTTTGAAAGGCTGATGCTCTATTAATAATGAATTTTATCCATTTGCATTTATTGCAATTACTTACATGTTTAGATTTCTTCCTGCCCTCTTTTGTGCTTTCTATTTACTATGCTTTTTCTTTGCTCCTTTTTTTTGTCTTGATTTAAGTGTGTTTTTTTAAACTCACATTTTTCTTTTTAACTAACGACATCATGCATTCAATTTCTATTTCTTACATTTAACTTGCATCTTGATTTAAGAAAGTCTGAAATTGATCAGCATCACCAGCCTCCTCTAGAACTAGAAAATAATCTTTATTCTTGAAACAGTCCCCATAATAGGTTATTCATAGCTAATATTCTAGTTTCACAATGTTTTGTTTCTTCCACAAATTTGTTACTTTTTATTGTTTTATATGACCAATGCTTACTTAAATTTACCCACATTTGACACATTTGCATCTTATTCCTTTCCTCTGGCCTCCCTCCCTCCCTCCCTCCCTCTCTCTCTGTTCCCTCGCATTTTAGAGACAGGATCTCTCTCTGGTGCCCAAATTGGAGTTCAGTGGCGTGATCATGGCTCACTATAGCCCGGAATTCCTGGGCTGAAGCCATCCTCCCATCTCAGCCTCCTGAGTAGCTGGGACTACAGGTGCATGCTGCCATGCCAGGGTAATTTTTAAATATTTTTGTAGAGACAGGGTCTTGCTGTGTTGCCCAGGCTGGTCTGGAACTCCTGGCCTCAAGCAATCCTCCTGCCCTGGCTTCTCAAGGTGCTGGGATTATAGGCATGAGACATTGCACTCAGCCCTCTTCTCCTTCTTCCTAAATTATGTCTTTTAGGATTCCTCTCAGCCAAAGTTTGACAGACGTCAACTCTCTTATTCTTTGTTTGCTTTAAAATGTCTTTAGTTTGCCCTCATTCTTTAGTGATAGTTTATCTTCTTTATCTGCAGAGAATCCTAGATGATAATTATAATTTTTCACTTTGAAGATATTGTGTTTTTGGTTTCTGTTGTTGTTAAGTCTGCTGTTTGTCATTCCTTTGTAGGTAATCTACTTTTTTTTTGGTGTTTAAAATTTTCTTGTTGTCTTGGTGTTTTGCTGTTTATTATAATGTGACAAGGTACAGATTTATTTCTGTATTTCCTGCTTGGTACTTTTTGTATATACTTCCTGAATCTGAGGATTCATGTTTTTCATTAATTCTAGAAAATTCTCAGCCATTTGTTCTTTGAATATTACCTCTCTCACATCTCTTTGTTTCTGCAGGAATTCCAATTAGATATATATTTATCTTCTCATTCTCTCTTCTGTGTCTCTTAAACTCTCTTGAACCCTTTCCGTGTTTTATTTCTTTTGCATTCTGGGCAATTTCCTGAGCCCTATCATAGTCTACTCTTCCCTTTTCAGCTGTGTCTAAGCTGATGCCAAATTTGACTAAATGGGTTTTCTGTTTCAGTGATTCCATTTTTCATTTCAGACTTTTTTTTTCCTTTCTACACGGTCTTCTATGTCTACTTTTCTCCTTTATGTCTTTAATTGTTTTATCATCTTCATTTGATTATTTAGCAACCTGAAGCTCTGAGAGTCTAATGAACTTTGTTACATGCTTGTTACTTCTGCTGGCTCTTGCTCATGATGGATTATTAAGTACTGAGTTGTGTGATTGTATGTTATGAGTTCATCTTCAGCAGGGCTCTATTTGTAGGAATAGTGGTGAGTGTGTCCCTCCTGTGTGGTTTTCTTCTGCCAGGTGCTCCAGTGATGTAGCCATCCTAGGATCTATTTATGTGTTAATTTTTTGGCTTGGGGGTTCCTGGGCCCTCACATGGCATTGACCCATAATTGACTTTCCAATGAGGAAACTCAATTTTTTTTTTTTTTTTTCTATTCAGAGTCTAGGTAGGCCAGAAGAGACAAACTTCTACGTCATTTCGTTATGCTGGTAGAGAGATATTTTTCTAGTCCACTCTTCCTGTGCTGTAGTGGAGTCAGGGGAGGGAGGATGGGTGGGTCTTACTTCAGCTTCCTACTTGGCAGTCTCAAGTCTCTTTTACTTTTACTTTATCATTGTGTGCATGTTAAAACCAAATTCCTAACATTCGTCAAGATGGAGATAAACCCGACCAATCGAGGTTAGTTGCCACATCAGCTCACTCGCATAATGCTCTGGTTTTCAGAAACCAAATCTTCATTGCTGAGCTCTGGGGATTTCTCTTACTTTCTTGTAAGCTTAACTATGCATTAATATGTTTTTACTTTTTTTTTTCCACAGAGTCTCACTCTGTCACCCAGGCTGGAGTGCAGTGGTACAATCTTGGCTCACTGCAACGTCTGCCTCCCAGGTTCAAGCGATTCTCTTGCCTCAGCTTCCCAATTAGCTGGGATTACAGGCATGCACCACCATGCCTGGCTAATTTTTGTAGTTTTAGTAGAGATGGGGTCTCACCATATTGGCCAAGCTGGTCTCGAACTACTGACCTCAAGTGATTCACCTGCCTAAGCCCCTCTAAATGCCGAGATTACAGGCATGAGCCACCACAGCTGGTTGCTATGCATTCAAATGGATGTTATATCTGACATTCCTCTTTGTTAATGGTGGGAGGGTTTTCAAAATATTGAGTCTGTCCTGTTCATAAAATTAGAAATCTTCAGTATTCTAATCTATCAAAGGTCGTTGTCCATACCATACGGTCATAGCCTAATTTCCATACATGGCACACACTTCCACAGGAGCATGCTGCATGTGCCTATGTGTGCACCCACACAATACTTGTTTTGCTTACAGTAGACTCACCCTTAGTGCCTATGTGTAACTTTATCTCTTATGGGATCTCAGTGGAAGAAGTAAAAGTTTCAATGCCTAGAAAAGTATATGGGGTCAGAGGGAGTCCCTTCATTATCAACAGAAACTTTTCGGGAAATATAGCACAGTGGTTAATGCCTGTGTATCAGAGAAGCCTGTGTTGAATCTAGCCTTTGCCAGTCTGTGACCTTGAGAAGAGTACTCAACTTTTTTTTTTTTTTTTTTGGAGACAGGGTCTTGCTCTGTCACTGAGGCTGAAGTGCAGGAGTGCATTCTTGGCTCATTGCAGCCTCAGTCTCCCAGGCTCAAGTGATCCCCTACTCAGCTTCCCAAGTAGATGGTACTACAGGAGTGCACTAATTATTAAAAAGTTAAAAAAAAAAAAAGTTTTTATAGAGACATCTCACTATGTTGCCCAGGCTGGTCTTGAACTCTTGGCCTCAAGCGATCCTCTCACCTTGGCCTCTGGGATTACAGGCATGAGCCACTGTGCCTGGCCTTACTCAACTTCTTTATGCTCATTTTTCACATCTGTGAAATGAGAGTGTTAAATGTTGTGAGGATTAAATGAATGATTCAATAATGTTAGTTATTACAGTTATTATTATAATTCTTTATTTGTATGCTTTAAAAAACTCAATCTCTTTCCAAAAGCCTCTGTGGGCCAGTATATTAAGTTGAACCACAAAATCGCCATGTTTGTAGATAAAAAATTATTAGATTGGTAGTTTTGTAAGGCTCAATGTAATACTTCAGAACAGGGATGCTGTTTTGAAGTTGTTAGAGGAAGACACATTCAAAGGATGAGACTTTGATAATAGAAACACAGATTGGGGCTGGGTGCAGTGGCTCACACCTGTCAGCACTGTGGGAGGCTGAGGCAGGAGGATCACCTGAGGTCAGGAGTTCGAGACCAGCTTGGCCAACATGGTTGAAACCCCGTCTCTACTAAAAATACAAAAATTAGCCAGGCATGGTGGTGGCCACCTGTAATCTCAGCTACTCAGGAGGCTGAGGCAGGAGAATGAATCACTTGAACCCAGGAGGCGAAGATACAGGAGTTATTAAGAAATAATTTTTAGGCAGATAGTAAGGGTAAAGGTTTTCGGTGGAAATTTTCCTGTAATAAGAAACAATCCCTGAACTATCTCTTTTCTAACAGAAATGGTGGCTTGAAGGGTTGGGCCAGCAAGCTTTAATATGCAAATGTCGGCCATTAGAAACTGGGTTCACTCAGTATGGCGATTCCTGCCGTCTTTTCCTTGTCACCAGGTGTAGCAATTGTCATGGCCACCTCCAGATAACACCATGTGTTCAGAACATCATGTTACGGGGCTAAGGTGGGAGGCCAGGTTTTTCTTGGGTTACGTAAATGACACACCTAGTGGGCCCTATGGAAATCAGACACCACCTCCTCCGGCCTCCTCATATAAGCAGCCACTTTTCCGCCGCACACGGAGTTTTCTTTGTTTGAATACTCCTCCCTCTGTCTCTATACAGGGGAGCTGTTTTCTTCTTCCTTGTTTCTTGCCTATGAAACTTTTCGATCCTTAGAACCACTCCACGTGTGTCTGTTTTGTTTTATCTAAACCAGCATGAGACCGAGGACCCTGGTGTTCCTCCAGTCATTGGAGTGGTATCAGCAAGGTTGCAGTGAGCCAATATCACCCCACTGCACTCCAGCCTGGGCGACAGAGTGCGACGCTGCTCAAAAAAAAAAAAAGTAACAAAGATTGGGACTCGGTCTCTGGGGTTAGGAAGGTCCCCAGGTGTTGAATTTGAATTTCCCATTGGACATTTCTTGGGTTTTATTATAATTTAGTCAGTTTTAGCATTGCCTAATTTACATAAGTTTTGCCAGAAAATTGCTGAAAAGTTATATATTTCAGGGTATTGAATAGGCCTATGTATTTGAAACAAAAATATCCCATTTTGGAAGTAATCATTAAGAATAGGAGACTTGGTAGTTAGCAGGAGGCTTTTAGATGGTCAGCTCATTAGCGAGCTCCTAAGGTGGCCTGCTGAGTGATTAGGAGAAAGAATTGAGGGTGGATTTGCATACTTCTGGATCTGATCTTCTTGTTAACACTGGATAGCTGATTAATAACTGTGAAGAAAATAAAGGTCCTGCCGGGTGGCCCGCAGGGAGCGATACATAATTAGAGGAAACCTCCCCTGCCAGACAGAGAGCTGCTGCTGCAGGGTTGATGAATAACCTTCTGAGGCCGGGAGTTGGAATTTAGCCGAATTCCTGTCACTTTCTCCTGTAATTTGACTGTGTGATTTACTGACAAGAAAAAGTGGCCCTGCGGAGGTGAGCCTTCCCCACACCGGAGGCTCTCCAATGCTGCTGATGCCTTTTGAATTCACTCCTCTTTGAACAGATCACTCATTAGGTAATCCCTCTGATTTCACTTTTGTGATTTAGGTACATTAGAAAATTAGCAACAATTAAGTCGGCTATGGGAGAGGCTTGAGATACATGGCCTGTTATTTTACAAGAGATAGTTACCACATTCTGTAGCACTTCCTATGATCCTTATGAGACTTGTTTACTCAGTTTCTCTGGTGGGCAGAATTTTTTTTTTTTTGAGACAGAGTCTTGCTCCGTTGCCAGGCTGGAGTGCAATGGCGTGATCTTGGCTCACCGCAACCTCCGCCTCCCGGGTTCAAGAAATTCCCCTGCCCCAGCCTCCTGAGTAGCTGGGACTACAGGCATGTGCCACCACACCTGGCTCATTTTTGTATTTTTAGTAGAGACGGGGTTTCACCATGTTGGCCAGGATGGTCTCGATCTTCTGACCTCATGATCTGCCTGCCTTGGCCTCCCAAGGTGCTGGGATTATAGGTGTGAGCCACTGCGCCCAGCTGCAGAATTTAGTTTCTATTCCTACCCCAAAACCGAATTGGTGGCTGAATGTTGACCCGAAATGACAATGTAGTGTTAGAGCCTCTCCAAGGATGCCAGAACCTTCTGATGACAATGGATTACACTTCCCTCTTAATTTCTTCCTTAAAAATTATGTAGGTAATCCATGGTAGCTTCTTTTCTTTATTATTATTGTATTTATTTATTTTTAGAGATGGGGGTCTCACTTTGTTGCCCAGGCTGGTCTCAAACTCCTGGACTCAAGTGATCCTCCCACCTCAGCCTCCCAAAGTGCTGGGATTACAGGCATGAGCCACCACGCCTGGCCCATAATCACTTATGTAAAAGTTAAAAGAAAACCCCCAGATCACCATATTCACACCTTGGTGTGCGGCAAGGCCCTGAGTGAAAAGAGCAGAGATGGAGAAGTATGACTTTCATTATGGGAAAGGCATTTCTATGTAATAGAAAGAAAAAGAAGACTGTAGTTGCAAATGGAGAACTGGTGGTTAAAAATACGAGGGATGATTTGGTACTTGATGGGTTCTGTATTCTTCATGAAGTGTGAAGAATGATCAATTGAAGCTACATGGAACAGGAAGTCAGAGTTTTAGTGGAGTGGAGAGTTACGAAATCCTCATGGAGAATGGGAGAAGGGTTTAGTAGAGGAAATTTAAGAAAATTTCTGGGTATGGTTGAGTGCAAATTTGAGGTTGGTCACTATTAATTTGACCTGTTACCATTCTGCCTAAATGGGTGTTTTTCTCCAGTAATAACTAATGTTTCAAGTTCAAGGCATAGAGGAGGTTAAGGCGGATATTGGATCTGTGCAGAGTTCAGGTTCTGCTTTGGAAGGAGAAGGTCAAGGAGCTGAAGGTATTTGTAAGACAGCAAATGCATTGCTAGACTATGGAATTGCAGCTTGATGAGAAGGAATGTGCTGGGTAAAAAAAAGTAGAAATGTCACTGTTTTTGGGATGTTGATGAGGTCAAAGAAATGTGGGAGGAAATGGAGAAAGTGATGTCAAAGGAAAGAGGTTATGGTAGGAGACAGAGGTTTTTAAATTAGTGCCTTTTCGTTTTTAAATATTTGTTTATTTTTTACATGGACAACGTCTTACCTCGTTGCCCAGGTTGGTCTTGAACTGCTGGGCTCAAGTGATCCTCCTGCCTTGGCCTCCCAAAATGCTGGGATTACAGGCATGAGCCATTGCACCTGGCGGTACCTTTTTTTTTTTTTTGCTTCATTTCTTTTTTCTTTTTCTGAGAAGCTCAGTGGAAGAGGAGGTATCTTCAGCTCGGGTGACTGGAAAGGCTTAATTGAGATGAGATTTAAGTTGGTTTTGGAAATACCTGTATGGGCAAAGAGACTGGAAGTTACGTACGTGAAGCTGTAATTTTGGTGAACACATTATGCAAAGTGGAAACTCACGACACTTGTCTTTCCTTGCAACAAATAACTTGCCCAGGCACTGCTGATGCCATTTTATTATTATTATTATTATTTTATAGAGACAGGGTCTCACTATGTTGCCCAAGCTGATCTCAAACGCCTGGAATCAAGTGATCCTCCCCCCTCGGCCTCCCAAAGTGCTGGGATTCTAGGCATGAGCCACTGCACCCAGCCATAGCTATCTATTTTCTGTGCATCTGTTTATGTATTTGTTGAGAATTTATTATATTCTAGGGCTCATGATATATTCTTTAGTTTCGTTAGCTCATTTAATCCTAAGGACTCTATAAGGCAGGCATTATTATCATCCCCATTTTTATATACAAAACTGAGACTCAGAGGCTAAAATTTTTGCCCTCATTCAAATGGTTGAATTTGGATTTGGTTGGAGCTGGGTGTTAAATCTGGTCTATGGACTGTTATTCTTATGTTGAATAACATAATCCGATGGTACACAGACACACCTTAAATTGAGGTAAAATTCACATAACATAAATTCCCCATTTTAACCATTTTAAAGTATGCCAATTTATGGCTTCTAGTACATACACAGGTTGTGCTACTGCAACTATTATCTAATTCTAGAACATTTCCTTCCTTGCTTCCTTCCTTCCCCCTCTTTCCTTCCTCTCTCCCCTCCCCTTACTTCCCCCCACTTCTCTCTCCCCTTCCCTCCCTCCCTCCCTCTCTCTCTTTTTCTTTTTTTCTTTCTTTCTTTCTTTTTCTTTCTTTCCTTTCTCTTTATCTTCCTTCCTTTTTCTTTTCTTTCCTTCCTTCCTTTTTTTTTCTTTCCCTCTCCATTCCCTCCCTCCGCCCCTCCTTCCTTCCTTCCTTTCTCTTTCTTTTTCTTTCTTTCTTTCTTTCCTTTCTTTCTCTTTCTTTCTCTCTCTGTCTTTCTTCTCTGTTTCTTTTTCTTTCTTTTATCTCTCTTCTTTCTTTTTTAAGATAGGATCTGTCACCCAGGCTGCAGTGCAGTGGTGTGAAGTGAAGGCTCACTTCCGCCTTGACCTCCCAGGCTCAAGCCTTAGCCTCCTGACTAGCTGGGACCACAGGCATGCACCACTATGGATGGCTAATTTTGGGGAACATAGGGAGACTCCATCTCTACCAAAAAAAAAAATAGAACATTTTCAATACTCCAAAAAGAAACCCCATATTTATTAAGCAGTCACTTCCTTTTTACCCATCCTACCAGCCCCTGGTGATCACTAATTGGTTTTCTGTGTCTGTGGACTTCCATACTTTGGACATTTCATATAAATAGAATCATGTAATATGACAAGCCTTTCGTGTCTGGCTTCTTTTCTTTGTTTTCAAGCTTCGTCTTGTTGTAGCAGGTAACACACTCTGTACACTTTAATGGCTGAATAGTAATCTGTGGTATGGATATACCACATTTTGTTTATCCATTCACCAGTTGATGAATATTTGGGTTGTTTCTACCTTTTGGCTATTGTGAATAATGCTGCTGTGAACATTTGTGTGTCGTTTTTATTCGAACATTTGTGTTCAGTTCTCTTAGATATATACCTAGGAGTGGAACTGCTCGGTTGTATGGTAGTTCTATGTTTAGCTTTTTGAGGAACAACCAAACTGTTTTCTACAGTGGCTGCACCATTTACACTTTCACCAACAACATATCTACTCAAGTCCTCGCCTTTTTGAATTGTAAGAATTCTTTTTCTTTTCTTTTTTTTTTAGCTTTCATCCTTTTTTTTAAACTTCATAGTATATTTATTAGAATAAGAGATCAGATTTGTTAAACATCTAGGTTAAAATGGTTAAAAGGATTTTCATACAGTATTAGGCACTATACGTGTTGTTTACAACAGCAGCGGTACTTGGATATGGGGAAAGATAAATCTGACATTTTAATGCCTGATCAATTTGTGACATTGAAAATAATTTCAACATTTAAGAAACATTAATCAAAATTTAAAGAGACATACCACTAAGTATCCCACACAGTATACTGAAAATAAACGTAGAAATACAACCAGAAGTCTACAGATCATCACAGTAGACAGACTGGTGAAGCCCCAGCTATCACGGCAGTGAAGGGCTCTGGCTAGATTTGTATGTAAACTGCTGAATTCTACATGAAAAGCAAATAATAATAATAAAATAACATGATGTACACTTTCTGATGCTCATTTTCATAGCAGCAAAGCATGCTTCACATGCACTGCCTGTCAAGGATTTCACAAAGCTCCCTCCTACTCAGAGAGAAAGTATGCCCTGCAAGAATAAAGTACCACCAAATGTGAAAGAATCCCGAAAATACAGGCAGACAGCCAGTCATGGAGCAAGAACAGCAGTGCAATTGTAAGAATGACTACCCACAGTCACCAAAATTTCACTGTAATTCAGCCTGCCACGGGTTTTGATCATCAACATACACACAAATAGCCCCAAGCACAAAGCCAATCTACTTAGGGGAACAATAATAGTAATAAGAATAAAGACAGTAATATTAAAAATGACAAGAGTAGAATCTTGGCACATGCTGTGTTCTTCATCCTTTGTCACAGGTGAAACACACATCTGAACAGAGACAGGCATGGGAAGGAGGCCCAAAAGTGACATGGCAAACCACTGGGCAGGGGACTCACTCTTTGCTGCTTCCCAAACACTTAGATGACAGCAGCATGGGTTAGTGTGCTGCGCTGGTTAAGCCCGATGGTAGAGCAGAGCCAAATTGCAAAATCCACTTCCTCAGCATCAGATCTCTTGATAAAAGCATGAACCATGAGTTGCTTCAAATCTGCTCTCTCTACGGGTTTTTAAATTAGGCATTTATTCACAAAATCTTGAAATTCCAGACTGAACACTCCACTGGGCAGTTTTGGAGGAGGCTCGTTGACTATGTAATCCAACAACTCAAAAACTGCCATGGGAGGTCGGCTGTTCATTCCATATGAGCTAGATACAGAGTGCCCATTGGTGTATTTACAATCCCTGAGCTAGACATAAAGGTTCTCCACGTCCCCACCAGACTCAGGAGCCCAGCTGGCTTCACCCAGTGGATCCCCCACTGGGGCTGCAGGTGGAGCTCCCTGCCAGTCCCGGGCCGTGCGCTCGCACTCCTCAGCTCTTGGGTGGTCGATGGGACTGGGCGCCATGGAGCAGGGGGTGGCGCTCGTCGGGGAGGCTCGGGCCGCACAGGAGCCCATGGAGGGGATGGGAGGCGCAGGCAAGGCAGGCTGCAGGTTCCAAGCCCTGCCCCGCGGGAAGGCAGCTAAGGCCGGGTGAGAAATCGAGCACAGCGCCGGTGGGCTGGCACTGCTGGGGTACCCAGTACATCCTCCGCAGCCGCTGGCCCGGGTGCTAAGCCCCTCATTGCCCGGGGCCTGCAGGGCCGGCCGGCTTCTCCGAGTGCGGGGCCCGCCAAGACCACGCCCACCCGGAACTCCAGCTAGCCCGCAAGCGCCGCGCGCAGCCCCGGTTCCCGCTCGCGCCTCTCCCTCCACACCTCCCTGCAAGCTGAGGGAGCCGGCTCTGGCCTTGGCCAGCCCAGAAAGGGGCTCCCACAGTGCAGCGGTGGGCTGAAGGGCTCCTCAAGTGCCGCCAAAGTGGGAGCCCAGGCAGAGGAGGCGCCGAGCGAGGGAGGGCTGTGAGGACTGCCAGCACGCTGTCACCTCTCATTACCTTCTGTTTCTGGGTAAGAAAGGCCTCAAGGCGCTCTCGCTGCTGCTCATTAAGTTCTGGCTCTTCCAGCTTCTTCTGCAAGACCTCCACGTTGGTTTCCGCAGAGCTGGTCCCGTTTACGACTGCTGGAGCCATAGGGGGCCGGGGTCAGCTGGATGGGCGTCGGCGTCTTCTTGGGCATTTTGGACCCAGCTAAGGCGCTTCCAACTCCGCGGGGAGGGCAGCACCTCTCGCTTCCTCCTGCTGCGCTGCTCCGCGCTCGCTGCGCAGGACCAAGTCCGGGCCGCGTCTGCCTTCGGCGGGGCTGTCTTCTGAAGGTGAGCCCCTCGCGGTCCCGTCAGCGCCGAGGGGCCGGTAGCGGTCTTAGTGGAACCCCGCCTCACTGGCCCGGGACTCGGCTCCGCACGCAGAGAGCGGAAGGGCTACCCTGCAGGAGCGAGCGGGCTGAACGTGCAGTTGGGCAGCCCGGGATTCCGTCCCTCTCTCTCTCAACCAACCAGTCCCTGCGGCTTGGGCGGCCCAGCTGGGCGCGCACCAGAGCCCAGTTCCAGCTCCTGCCGCGGAAAGTGCTGCCGCCGCCGTGCTCCTAGTCGTTCCGCGAAGCGACCCAGGGAGGGAATGGAGGCTGGGGGAGGGGCGAGGAAGGGGAAAAATTCTTCATCTGTTCTGGATACTAGGCCTTTACCAGATATATGTTTGCAAATATTTTCTCCCGTTCTGTAGGTTATCATTTCCACTTTCTTGATAGTTTCCTTGATGTGCAAAAGCCTGTTATTTTGAAGTTCAATTTGTCTGTTTTTTCTTTTGTTGCTTGTGCTTTGGGTGTCACATTTAAGAAAACTAGTTCAAGGTCAAGAAGACATATACTTATGTTTTATTCTAAAAGTTTTATCATTTTTATTCTTACGTTTAGGTCTTTGATCAATTTCAAATTTTTACATATTGTAAAATTTCAAAAATTTTACAAATTTTTACATATTTCAAATTTTTACAAATTGTTTTCATTACATATGAAATTTACAATTTCAAATTTTTACATAAAATTTTACATAAGGGGTTTGATTTCATTCTTTTGCATGTGAATATTCAGTTGTCTCAACACCATTTGTTGAAGAGATGATTCCTCATTTAATGGCCTTGACAAACTTGTTGAAAACCAATTAGCCATAGATGTAAGAATTTATTTCTGGACTCTTCATTTCTAGTCTATTGATTTATCTGTCTATCCTTATGCCAATACCACACTGTTGTGATTACTGTAGCTTTGTTGTAAGTTTTGAAATTGGGAACTGTGTGTTTTCCTACTTTGTTCTTCCTTTTCCATCTTTGTTTTAGGCTATTCTCCATCTTTATCAATTCCCTATGAATTTTAGAATTAGCTTATTTCTGCCAAAATGACAGAATTTGACAGAGATTGGATCAATATGTAGATCAATTTGGGGAACATTGCTGATATAGTTTGGATGTTGTTCCCCCAGAATCTCATGTTGAATTGTAATCCCCAGTGTTGGAGGTGGGGCCAGGTGGAAGGTGACTGGATCATGGGAGTGGACTTTTCATGACTGGCTTAGTGCTATCCCCTTGGTGTTGTCCTTGTAGTAGTGAGTGAGTACTTGAAAGATCTGACTGTTTAAAACTGTGTGACATCTTCCCCCAGACACTGTTGCTCTTGCTCTTGCCATATGATGTGCCTGCTCTTGCTTCACCTTCTGCCATGAGTAAAAGCTCCCTGAGCCTCCGCAGAAGCTGAGCAGATGTGCAGCACTGTGCTTCCTGTACAGCCTGCAGAACCATGAGCCAATTAAACCTCTTTTCTTTACAAATTACGCAGTCTTAGCTATTTCTTTATAGCAATCTAAGAATGGCCTAATACAATTGCCATCTTAATAATATTGTCTTCCAATCTATGATAGTGAAATGCTTTTCTATTTATTTAGGTCTTCTTTAAATTTTTTTCAGCAGTGTTTTGTGGTTTTCAGTGTATAAGTCTTTGCCCTCCTTGGTTACATTTATTCCTAGATATTTTATTATTTTGGATGATATTGTAAGTGGAGTCATTTTCTTAATTTCCTTTTCAGAGTGTTCATTGCTGTTGTCTGGAAGCACAACTGATTTTTGTGTATTGTTCTTATATTCTGTTACTTTGCTGAATTCATTTATCATCTCTAAAAATTTTATTGTGTATTCCTTAGGGTTTTCTCTGTCTCTTTATACGTATAAGATCAGGTCATCCGAAAAAGGTTTACTTCTTCTTTTCAGATTTGGATGCCTTTAATTGTTTTACTTGCTTAATTGCCTGGGCTGGAACTTCCAGCACAATGTTAAACAGAAATGGTGAGAGTGGACATCTGTGTCATTTTCCAGATCTCAGGGAAAAAAACCTTCACTATTTCATCAGTAAGTGTGATATTAGCTGTGGGTTTTTAATAGCTGCCCTTGATCAGGTTGAGGAAGTTCCCTTATAGTCCTAGTTTGTTAAATTTTTTTTTCAATGAAAGAATGTTGGCTTTTGTCAAATACTTTTTATGCATGAAGAGGTTTTCATGTTTTTCTCTCCTTTGTTCTATTAATGTGGTGTATTACATGGATTTATTTCCATATGTTGAATCATCCTTGCATTCCTGGAATAAATCCAACTTGGTCATGGTATATAATCCTTTTACTATGCTACTAGATTCAATTTGGTAGTATTTTGTTGAGAATTTTCTCGTCAATCTTCATGAGATATATTGATGTGTAGTTTTGTTTTCTTCTAGTGTCTTTACCTGGCTTTGGCATCAGGGTGATACTGGCTTCATATAAAGAGTTAATAAGTGTTCTCTTCTATTTTTTGGAAGAGTTTGAGAAGATTGTTAATTCTTCTTTAGGCATTTGAGAGTATTCCCCAGTGAAGTCATTGGGTCTTGGAATTTTCTTTGTTGAAAATGTTTTGATTACTGATTCAATGTCATTACTTTCTATGGGTCTATTAAAATTTTCTGCTTCTTCTTGAGTCAGCTTTTGTACTTTGTGTAGGAATTTGTCTCTTTCTTTTTTTCTTTTTTGTTTGAGATGGAGTTTCGCTCTTGTTGCCCAGGCTGGAGTGCAATGGTGCTATCTTGGCTCACCGCAACTTCCACCTCCTGGGTTCAAGCGATTCTCCTGCCTCAACCTCCTGAGTAGCTGGGATTACAGGCATGCGCCACCATGCCTGGCTAATTTTTTTTTTTGTATTTTTAGGAGAGACAGGGTTTCTCCATGTTGGTCAGGCTGGTCTCGAACTCCCAACCTCAGGTGATCCATGCACCTCGGCCTCCCAAAGTGCTGGCTAAATGTTTGTTAATTTTGCTTATCTTTTTAAAAAGCCTAACTTTTTGTTTTGTTGATTTTTTCTGTTGTTTTTCTATATTTCATTTATCTCTGTCTAATCTTTATTGTTTCCTTTCTTCTGATTCCTGAGTTTAGTTTGCTTTTCTCTTCCTAGTTTCTTAAAATAGGAGGTTAGGTAATTGATTTGACATCTTTTTTTTATTTTTAAATGTAAGTGTTTAGAGTTATACATTTTCTTTGAGCACTGCTTTCACTGCATCCCAAAACTTTTGTATGTTGTTTTTATTCTTATTCATCTCAAAGTATTTTCTAATTCCTTTTGTTACTTTCTCTTTCACCTGTTGGTTGTTTAAGAGTGTGTTGTTTAATTTTCACGTTATTTGTCAGTTTTCCAGATTTCCTCCTGCTATTGATTTCTAATTTCATTCTGTGTGGTTGGAGAAGAAACTTTGTGTGATTTCAGTTTTCGAAAAGTCTTTGAGATTTGTTTTGTGGTTTAAATATAATCTATTCTGGAGTTGGTCCATATACACTTGAGAAGAATGCTGGGTATGAGAAGAGTGTCTACTGTTGGGTAGAGTGTTCTATAATAGAGCTCTATAGAGTTTGTTAGGTCTAGTTTGCTTATAGTGTCATTCAACTCTTTTATTTCCTTGTTGATCTTTTTTCTAGTTGTTCTACCCACTACTGAAAGTGGAGTAGTGAAGTTTGTAATGATTATTATTGAATAATCTCTCCCTTCCATTCTGTCAATTTTTGCCTTATATATTTTGGGTCTCTGTTTTTAGGTACATATGTTTATAATTGTTTTATCTTCTTGATTGTATATAATCAATATTGTATATAATATCATTATGGAATTATGATTGTATAATATCCATTATTGTCTTTTGTAAACATTTTTATCTTACTGTCTATTTTGTTTGATATTAATATAACCACTCAAATTCTTTTTTGGCTAATATTTGCTTGGAAAGTCTCTTCCTATTCTTTTACTTTCAACCTATTTGTGTGTGTGTGTGTGTATGTGTGTTTCGAGATGGGGTCTTTGTACTTTTTAGTAGAGACAGGGTTTTGCCATGTTGCCCAACTCCTGGCCTCAAGTGATTCACCCACCTTGGCCTCCCAAAGTGCTGGGATTATAAGCATGAGCCATCATGCCTGGCCTCAACCTATTTGTCTTTGGATTTAAAGTGAGTATTTTGTAGACAGCATATGGTTAGATTATTTAATCTCTGAGTTAATTTATGCTAATTACTGATAAGGAAAGGCTTCTGCACTTTGCTATTGTTTTCTATATGTCACATTGTTTTTTCCCTCAATTCCTCCATTATTGCCTTCTTTTGTATTTAATAGATATCTTCTAGTGTACATTTTTTATTCCTTCTCATTTCTTTTATAATATACTGACTTATATTTACCTATGTTGTTAGGTAAATATTTACAGATGTTCATTATTTCTCTGGGTGGATTTGCATTACTTGTGTTCCTTCTCATTTCTGCTGAAGGACTCCTTTCAGCATTTCTTGTAGGTTAGGTCTACTAGCAACGGATTCTCTCATTTTTTTTTTATCTGGGACTGTCTTAATTTCTTCTTTAGTTTTGAAAGATAGTTTTGTCAGATATAGAATTTTTGGTTAATAGCACTTTTAATTTATATTTCAGCACTTTTAATATGTCATCCCACTGTCTCCTAACCTCCATGATTTCTGATGAGATACTAGCTCTTAGTTTTATTGAGGACTCTCTTCTACCTCACAAGTTGCTTCTTTTGCTGCCCTCATGATTCTCTCTTTGTCTTAGGCTTTTGACAGTTGATTGTAGTGTGCCTTGTATGAATCCCTTTGGGTTTAACCTGTTTGAAATTTTTTGAGGTTCTTGAATATATGTGTGTGTTTGTGTGTATATATATATGGGTGTGTGTATATATATGTGTGTGTGTATATATATAGTATATATACACAGTTTATATATGTACACAATTTGTGTATGTGCATATATATAACCTAAATAAATATACATATATATTACGTATATATGTATGTATATATAATATATATACACATACATCACCCCTGCTTGGGTGATGGGTGCACCAAAATCTCAGAAATTACGAGTAAAGAACTAATCCATGTAACCAAACACCACCTGTTTCACAAAAACCTATTGAAATAATAATTTAAAAAACTGTACTTCTGTACTTTAAGAATCAGTACAGAAGGAATAAGTTAAATAGAATTATTTCCTATAATTTGGGCCATATACTTTGTTATTCTTTTCATGGCTTGTAATGTTTTGTTGAAAACAGGACATTTTAAATACTGTAATGTGGCAACTCTGCTAATTACCTAGGGCATTTTGTTGCTGTTATTGTAGCAGCTATGGTTTGCTTAGTGACTTTTCAGAATTAAATATATAAAGTCTGTTTTCTTTGTCATGTGTGGCTACTGAAATCTCTTTATTGCTAGCTTAGTGGTCAGCCAGTGATTTTACAGAGATTTCCTTAAATGCCTGGAACCAGAACAAAAATCTCCCAGTCTTTGGAGATGGGCTCTGTGTGTGTATTGGGGCATGCCTTCAACTTCTAGTCAGATGATTTACAACTCTGTTTTAGCTTTCATTTCCTCCTATGCAGAGCCTGATGACCAGCAAAGAGCTTTCTCAAAGCTTAGTGATATGGACAGGAGACAGGGAAATACTGGGTAGAAGAGAGCAGTTCCCCAGCAAAGGCCCCACCTTCAAGCCTTAAGACTTGTGGTCCTAAATGAGGACAGGCATTCCTGTTTTCATGCCCAAAAAGTTTCCTTTTGGCCTGCCATGCCCTCTATCCTGCACCCATATAAACCCTGAACCCCAGGTTCCAGAAGCCAACCAGCAAGCCAGCAGATCAACAGAGAGATGGATGGTGGAATGATGCAGCAGAGAAAGGGAGAAGAGGAGGAACATCTGAACGCTGGGTGGCCTGACTCCAGGGGAAGATCACCTTCCCACTCCATTCCCCTTTCTAGCTCCCCATCCATCCCACTGAAAGCCACCTCCACCACTCAATGAAACCTCACTTTCATCCTTCAAGCCCATGTATGACCAGACTTTTCTAGGACACTGAGCAAGAGCCTGGGATACAGAAAAGTGTCACACTGGCCCTCTGCCCTTGCAAAAAGGCAGAGGGTCCATTGAGCTGGTTAACACTCAAGCTGTCTGTGGACAGCAAAGCTGAAAGAGCTTTGTAACACTGGGGTTGCAGGAACCTACCCCTAGACACTACCGTGGGGCCAGAGCCTAAAGCACTTGCTGTGGCCTCTGCACCTGCCTGTCTGCATGCTCCCCATCCTGCTAGGGGTTTGAGCAGTGGGGCTCAAACCCCTTGTGAGCCATCTACCTGTTGCACATCCTGTGAGGGGGATCAGGGAACTCTCCCACTTCACTAGAGTTTTCTCAGGTCTTTGCTGAGTGTGTGTCCCACTCTGGGCTTGTGTGTGGTCTTCTAGATTCCTAGAAGTATGTGGGAGCTTTACAAAGCCCTTATTCTCCAAAGCATTTCATTCCTCAATCTTTCCATCTAAGATTTTCAGTTTATCTGTTGTTTATTCCAGCTTTTATTTCTTGCCCCAGGTGGCATCAGACAATACATATGCTTTTAAGTGTTTTTAACAATCACCCTCCATCCCCATCACTCAGGTAGCTGAATTATGTGAAATGAAGGCAAGCTCTTTGAGGCAGTCCCTCAGGGAACCACCAGAGAGGTCAAAACAACCAACCACAACCCATTGTGGTTGTGAATGAGATCCATTCCGTTCCCTCCACTACAAGGTACCTGTACTGGGCATGTGGGCTGTTGTTTTCAAGGCCATCACCAAGCTGGGGAGTAGAAAATGGGTCCGGGGTAAGTTAAAACGTTACAAAGCTCTCTTCCCAAGATTTAGCTTATTTATTTATTTATTTATTTATTTATTTATTTATTTATTTTTTGGTTGACTAAGCAGTCCTTTGGTTAGTATAAGCTGATTAGATTCCAGAATTCTGAGGAAGTTGATTACCACAAATTTTGCCAGTTTATTCATTGCTTTTGTGGAGAGAGGGACTTTTCAATGTCTCTACAGTGCCATTTTCACTGACGTCATTCGGTAATTGAATTCTATGGTATATTGTCTCTCTAATGAAACTAAATTAATGCCAGATGTTTGCTTAGTCTGCAAAGTCAGAGTGTGGATTTGAATGATTTGGGGGATCTGTCAGTGATCCATGATAGCTTTTCCTTATTAGGCAGATCACAATCTAGAAAGGAATGTCTATTCTTTGAAAATAAGATGCACACTTTTGAAATGTTTCATCCCTTTTCTAGATGGTTAGCAGACTACAACTCAACCAGTGACATAGGCACATCATTAGTACGTGATGAATACTTCAGTTTTCTTTAGGTGGTGTCCTTCCATGGGGCTAGCAAGAAATATTTTCAATGATAAGATTGGGGTACTTTAGTTGATAATGAATGTCACCCATTTTGTGTTAATGTTTGTTAGCTTAATTTTCAGAATATGATATTTTCTGACTTTGTTTTAAAGTCTGTGTACTGATTATCTTTCTAGTAGGGCCTGAAAGTATAAAAATATTTCCTCTACTGTGACAGGAAAGAGGAGAACATATAAGATAGCATTTTGATTGAGCATTTTCTTTTTCTGTGATTTATTCCCTTGATTTGAGGAAAGACTCACTAATCATTACCTTCCAGGGAATTTCACCCAAAGAACAAACAACTTTGGCTGAAAGAGGAGACTTCCAGAAGAAGGTACAGTTAGAGGTGAATGGTTGGCTCACTGGTGGCTAGCTGGATTTTTCTCATCTGATAAAAGCCTCAGCCTGGAAATTCAACTTTTGTCCACTCTCAATGTCAAACAGATGGGGAAATGTTGGAGGACACTTGAGTGAGGCCTTTGGGAGTTCATACTGTGAGGGCAGACCTACCTCTTGGCAAATAATTCATGCTTAGGGAGGAAAAAGCCATGTGTTCATGTTTATTTCAAAGCCAGGGAGTCAAAGGGGCAAAGAAAAAGGAATTGTGAGCACAATTTGAGGTCTGTTCTTTGACTTCTTACTCAGCCTCAAAGCCTCATAACCAGATGCTGGAGAGCGAGAGCGGCAACAGAAGGGCACAAATCAGCAAACAAAAAGAATGATTTATCTGTATTAGTTTGTTTTCATGCTGCTGATAAAGACATATCTGAGACTGGGTAATTTATAAAGAAAAAGAGGTTTAATGGACTCACAGTTCCTCTCACGTGGCTGTGGAGGCCTCACAATCATGGTGGAAGGTGAAAGGCACATCTTAACGTGGTGGCAGGCAAGAGAGAAATGAGAGCCAAGTGAAAGGGGTTTCCCCTTATAAAACCATCAGATCTCGTGAGACTTATTCACCACCACAAGAACAGTATGGGGGAAACTGCCCCCATGATTCAGTTATCTCCTACCAGGTCCCTCCCACA
Organism: Hylobates moloch; assembly: GCF_009828535.3. NCBI lineage: Eukaryota > Metazoa > Chordata > Mammalia > Primates > Hylobatidae > Hylobates > Hylobates moloch. The sequence continues at coordinate 34,739,077 of NW_026652297.1, read as the reverse complement.
ACAAGTGGGAATTATGAGAGCTACAATTCAAGACGAGATGTGAGTAGGGACACAGCCAAACCACATCATCGTTCCATCAGTAACTGTGGCAAGTTATATAGCCTCCTTGAGTCTCATTTCTCTCATTTGTGAAATGAAGGTGTGAAATTAAAACCTTTCCTAACTCTAACATTCTGCAATTCTATAATGCTATCCATTAATATACTCTTCTCTAGAGGAAATACCCTCCTCCACTCTGCTCCTGGACCCTCCACACACCTTCCTTACTGGATGGACAGTCACCTGTTCCAGTGGGAGCAGGAGGCAGGAGTAGCCATCAACATGCCTCTCCTCAGCTTGGTCCTCCCATAAATTATTCTTTTCTACCTGTCGTTGTGGTGTTTATTTGAGGGACAGTGCTAATCTGCCAGACTGAGATTTGAAAGTAATTGGGTGTTTTTCATTGTACTTCTTTTTTTCCCTGACTCTATTATTGAAAAATTATAAGATTTATCAAGATTCCATTAGGTTATAAATAACAGCAAATCCAACCAAAAATGATTTAAACAAAGAGAAATTTATCTTTCTCAGTAAGGAACAGCGGTCTTGCTGTGTCGGCCAGGCTGGCATGCAGTGGCACTATCATAGCTCACTGCAGCCTCAACCTCCCAGGCACAAGCAATCCTCCCACCTCAGCCTCCCAAGTAGCTGGGACCACAGGCGTGCACCACCACAGCCAGCTAAATTATTTTATCTTTTGTAGAGACAAGTCTCACTGTGTTGCCCAGGCCAGTCTGGAACTTCTGAGCTCAAGCACTCCTCCCTTCTTGGCTTCCCAAAGTGCTGAAACTACAGGAATGAGCCACTGTGCCCAGCCTCCTCTGTGTCTATTTTCTTTTCTTTTCTTTTTTGAGACAGAGTCTTGCTCTGTCACCCAGGCTGGAGTGCAATGGCACGATCTCATCTCACTGCAACTTCCGCCTCCTGGGTTCTAAGCTATTCTTCTGCCTCAGCCTCTGGAGTAGCTGGGATTACAGGCATGCACCACCACGCCCAGCTAATTTTGTATTTTTAGTAGAGATGGGGTTTCACCATGTTGGCTAGGCTGGTCTTGAACTTCTGACCTTAGGTGATCCACCCTCCTCAGCTTCCCAAAGTGCTGGGATTACAGCTGTGAGGCACAGTGCCTGGCCTGTGTCTATTTTCTTGACTGTGTTCTCCTAGGGCATCACCAATTAATACCCAGGTAGTTTCCTGTGCCATGAGCCTTCCACAGTCTTTGGAAAAAAAATATTTTTTTCAAGGATTGCTGCCTTCAGAGATCAAGATGGATTTGGACATAAACCTTAGGGTGTCTATATGTTTCATATGGGAAAGTTTCTGATCTCGCTTCTGCTTGGGCCTTTATCTCAATTCCAAAGCGAAGCAAGAAACTTGGTAGAATCCTAGTATTCGCCAGCAAAATAATCTGTTTCTTGCTGCATGACTTCATTCTCTTCTAGTCCTACCCTGCTTGTTAGAGATGGCAAAGTAGAGAAGAAAGCTATTGAATGTTCCCAACCCAAAGAAATGATAAATGATTGAGATGATGGATATGCTAATTGATCTGATCACTATACATTCTATGTATCAAAACATCACTATGTACCCCATGAATATGTACTATTATTTGTCAATTAAAAAATTTGTATACTTAAAAAATGGCAAAGCTAAGACATAGAATAATGTTATGTATCAAAACATCACTTTGTACGCCATGAATATGAACTATTATTTGTCAATTAAAAAATTTATATACTTAAAAAATGGCAAAGCTAAGACACACAATAATGCTATGCCTCCATTATTTATGAGAAGAGATGGGATGGTATCTCCCAGCCTGTGAATTCACTGAATTGGCTCAAAGATCCGTTTCTGCCTCTGTGCTTTCTTTGGCAGTGGGATCTATAGCGCCATGCCAGTTGGGATAGTTCCCAGCCTCCTCCTCCACCTCCCCTTGGCATCTGGACAAAAACGTCTGGTATATATACAACCATCTAGCTCTGGTAGTGATTTTACTGGCTGTGTGTTTATCCTGCAATTTAGTTTGCAGACCAGATAGCAATGGCATTCCTATAATTACCCAGATTGATTGATGCGTTGATCCATTTATTTAACAAACATTTGTCTAATGTCTGTGTGCCAGGTATTAAGATAGGTGCTGGTGCAAGAATCCACCGTGAAAATATCACCTTCATTTGAATAGAGGTGAATTGTAATAGAGGTGAAAGGCAGATTCCTTGTTTATTTGCTTGAATTGTCCAGGAGATTGTGTGATTCAGCAATGCTGACTTGTCCGAATTTGGATGATCTAGGTAATTGTAGCTAAAACAATAATGGGCCTAATCGCCACTTACCTGTTGGATACTTTCCAACGTGTGGATATCAAGATGCCTTTCTGGGATAGACGATAGTAAGTAAACAAGGTGCTGTTACTGTTGACCAAGAGTTCTTGAGAGATGGCTTTACATCTAGATGCTGGGGCTGTCAGATACAACAGATGGCAAGATGTTGTCATAGACTGTCTGAGTCTAAAGTTGGGAAGGGATGAATCATTCTGACCTTGTCATTGGAATTTCCTTTTTTTTTTTTTTTTTTGAGACAGAGTCTCACTCTGTTGCCCAGGTTGGAGTGCAGTAGAGCAATCATGGCTCTCTACAGCCTCGACCTCCTGGGCTCACATGATCCTCCTGCCTCAGTCTCCCAAGTAGCTGGGACTACAGGCATGTGCTAACATGCCCAGCTAATTTTTGCATTTTTTGCAGAGACAAGAGTTTCTCTATGTTGCCCAGGCTGATCTTGAACTCCTGGGCTCAAGCAATCTTACTGCCTCTGCCTGGATTTACTTTTAACCTTTCTAAACCTACAAACATTTCCTTTTCATTACCTATGGATTCTGCCTCAATAAAAAAGTTTTGCAATCTGATGATGGCAGTAAGTCTCTGCATTGTGAGAAGGTCTTATAGTGAGACTTTCTTTGCTGTTTTTGCAAGAAAGGCTTCAACATTGAAGTTCTTTGGAAAAGTGTGGTCTCTACTTTCTAGTATTATACTAAGTCATATCTAGTTTTCTTCTCCTTTCTGAACATGTGGGAGGATTATTCTTTCTTGTGACCTTATAGTAAGGCAGGGCCTTTTGATTAGTTCTTGTCAATGGGCCATGAGTGAAAGCAATATGTGTCATTTGAGGGCATTTGTCTGTTGCTGTGAGACACTCCATTGCTAAGATACATGTCTAGAAACAGACTTGCTAGATTGGATTTCAAGGTATGTCTCTGACTTTTTTATAGAGTGTCCAGTTTTGCTCTCCATAATGGGTGTGATAATTTACACTTTGACCAACATGATATGAGAGGCCTCATTTCTCCACATCATTGCCAAGTTTATAAGCCTTAAAACGTTTGCAATCTAATGGTATAAAATCACCTGTTTCTGGGGGGTAAAATTTTGCATCTCCATGATTACTAGTGATATTGGTAATCCTTTCATATGTTTTTGTTTTTGTTTTTGTTTTGAGATGGAATCTCACTCTGTTACCCAGGCTGGAGAGCAGTGGTGTGATCTTGGCTCACTGCAACCTCTGCCTTCCGAGTTCAAGCCGTTCTCCTGCCTCAGCCTCCCAAGCAGCTGGGACTACAGGTGTGTGCCACAACGCCCAGCTAATTTTTTGTATTTTTAGTAGAGGCAGCGTTTCACCCTGTTAGCCATGATGGTCTCAATCTCCTGACCTCGTGATCTGCCTGCCTTGGCCTCCCAAAGTACTGGGATTACAGGTGTGAGCCACTGTGCCTGGCCCCTTTCATATGTTTACTGGCTATTTGGGCTACATTTTCTGTCAACTGTTTGTTTCTTTCTGTAGGGATCATGCTTCATTTATTGCTGCTCCAAGTATTTTCTCTACATCTTGGTAACTGTCCACATTCTGAATCCCACTTTCACAAGAATGATGGCAGCAAACTTGCATCCCCCAGCTCCCTTGCAGCTAGGGTGCATCATACAGTCTAGATCCTTTCACTCACATGACCCCATGAAAGACTTCTGAGTGGTTGTCCTTAGGGTGAGTCACAGCAGTTGCTGCTGCAGATCAACTTTACCTTCTCTGGCCTGAAGCACAATGTACATTTACTTGTCACTTTCCAGAGTCTGATGTGAGAGTTCCTTGTAATGCAGCCTTCCATGTGGTCACTCAGGGGCTCAAGGCTTTTTTCATCTTGTGGTTCTGCCCTTCTCTAGGTCCACAGAGTCCTCTCCATTCAGGCAGGGGAGGTAGCAAGAAAAGATGACTTGCAGGGGGCTTTTACTGGCTCTTCCTGAAAGTGATGCACTTTTCCTCTACCTACATTCTATTGGCTGGAACTCAGACAGTCACCACATTTAACAGTAAAGAAGTCTGGGAAATGTGATCTAGTCATGGGTTTTGGTGACTGCATGCTAGTTTTTGCTACATGCTGGAATTGATATTCTAGCTAGCATGGGGACAGATGGCTGGTGCTTGGGAAAGCTCTTTTTATTTTTTTTTGGACAGAGGGTGTCTCACTGTGTTACCCAGGCTGGTCTTGAACTCCCAGCCTCAAGTGATTTTCCTGCCTTAGCCTTCCAAAGTGCTGGGACTACAAATGTGTGCCATTCTGCCCAGCTAAAAGCTCTTTAATGTTCAGTCTCTAGGGGCATAGAGACTGAGCAGTGGGGGCTAAGATAGTTCCTTACAAGCCCCCACAATGTAGCTGGGTGTTGTTTCTGCCCACATGGTTCCAGCAACTGGCTTTCTAGCTCTCTCAGCAATTGTGTGAATTGTCTAAATGCTTGACCAAGTTCCTACTCTGTTAAGTCTGTATGGCTTTCATCGGCTGCAGCTAAGAAATCTGGGGTCGTTTTATTTATTTTTGTCTGTTTTTCTTTTGGTCAATTGTATCTATCTTTGAGATTGGGCCTCAGGGAGAATATCTCTATTGAAATAAGTAATGGTGTTTATGTCTGTCTGTGTAATAGCCCATAGAACAAGCCTAAGCTCACATGTGTACAAAAGCATATCTACAGCAAATCCATTCTGCAAGTTTCAGGCCCATGAGAACAAGGTAAATATTTGTAGTTTCTATGCAGTTGAGGCAGGACAGTCTCATCTAATCTTTGACCAACGAGTAGTTTATTTGAAATCCCGTTATTGCCACCAGTGATAAAGGTGTGGTGTCAAGAATGCAATCCCAGCTCTAGGAGGTGAGTGGTCACCTATGCTTCCTTCCCTGTTGGGAGGCCTTCAGGCTGGGCAGCAGGTTGTGACATATAGCTGGGAATCCAACTGTGTGCATTTGGATATTGACCAGAGAGAGAATCAAGACTGACTTAGTGATCATAATTGACACTTTATAGATTCCCAGGCTCAGAGAGTGATATGGTTTGGCTGTGTCCCCACCCAAATCTCATCTAGAATTGTAATAATCCCCACATGTCAAGGCTGGGGCCTGGTGGAGATAACTGAATCATGGGGGCGGTTTCCCCCATATTGTTCTCATGGTGGTGAATAAATCTCATGAGATCTGATGGTTTTATAAACGGGAGTTCCCTGCACAAGCTCTCTTGCCTGCTTGCCATGTAAGATGTGACTGCTCCTCATTTGCTCTCTGCCATAATTGTGAGGCCTCCCTTGCCATGTGGAACTGTGAGTCCCTTAAATCTCTTTCCCTTATAAATTACCCAGTTTCAGGTATGTCTTTGTTAGCAGTGTGAGAACAGACTAGTACAGGGAAGGGCAAGTGTTGAAAGTTTCAGAGTGGAGTACAAGTTCCCTGATCACCGAGGCTCTTCAAAATCAGCCACTTTTCAGTTCATACTAGATTGAAACCATATCTGAGAGTAACCCATTTAATAATGACATTATTTCACCCTTTCAGCTTCGGCAAGTCACTTAAATTTGTTGAATCTCAACTTCATCATATGTAAAAATAAAGAGTATCTTCCAGTCCCCACTTCTGGGATCTCATTTCTCTAGCAGATTTGCACTGATTCTCATTATTCTTTGTTGCTTTCAGCATTCTCCACCAGATGGCTCCAGTCTCTCAGTGTAAACCCACGCCCACAGCTTCCTTTGGAACCCAGCTTGCTTTTGTGGATTCCTCCCCTCTGCACACTCAACTTCTACTCTTCTCCAAGTTTTTAAACAAAACACTTCATATGTTTGAAAGCATTTTCTTCCTCCTGTCTTCCATAGCACATTACTCTCTTCGTTTCAACCATAGATCAACCATTTATTTTAATTCATTTTTGATGACACAAAGCTAGTCTGTACCATAACCCCTATTGTGGACTGTGGCTAGGGCTCACACTCCAAAGCTGGCCCGTTGGTGCAGTTAAAAATGGGATAGGAAATTCCTGCGAGAGTCAATGAACTGAGATTCTGGGCTCTTTTGTCTTGGTAGGTTCCTTACTCTACTTGACCTGCTGAAGCCATTGAATTTTTGGGGGCTGTAAAGAATTTTAGGAAGGCAACAAGGATGAGTCTACTCATCCATATTTCTCTTTTTGTGTTTTTTTTTTTTTTAATAGCTGGGGGGTCTTGCTGTATTGCCCAGGCTGATCTCAAACTCCTGGCCTGTCGAGACCAGCTGGGTCATGGAGACCCTAACCCAGCGGCACTAGAGGAATTAAAGATACACACACAGAAATATAGTGTGGAGTGGGAAATCAGGGGACTCACAGCCTTCAGAGCTGAGAGCCCTGAACAGAGTTTGACGCACATATTTATTGACAGCAAGGCAGTGATAAGCATTATTTCTATAGATTATAGATTAACTAAAAGTATTCCTTATGGGAAACAAAGGGATGGGCTCTGGCTAGTTATCTGCAGCAGGAACATGTCCTTAAGGCACAGATTGCTCATGCTATTGTTTGTGGCTTAGGAACGCCTTTAAGCAGTTTTCCTCCCTGGGTGGGCCAGGTGTTCCTTGCCCGGTAAGGTAAGGAACACACAACCTGGTAAACCCACAACCTTCAGTGAGGGTGTCGTGGCCATCATGAACATGTCACAGTGCTGCAGAGATTTTGTTTATGGCCAGTTTTGGGGCTAGTTTATGGCCAGATTTGGGGGCCTGTTCCCAACGCTGGCCTCAAGTGATCCTCCTGCCTTGGCCTCCCAAATTGCTGGGATTACAGGCTTACAGACATGGCTGCCACGCCCTGCTGTGTATATTATTTTCTTTTTTTTTTTTGAAACAGAGTCTCACTCTCACCCAGGCTGGAGTGCAGTGGCACCATCTCAGCTCATTGCAACCTCCACCTCCTGGGTTGAGGAAATTTTCCTCCCTTAGCTTCCTGAGTAGTTGGGATTACAAGTGTGAGCCACCACGCCTGGCTAATTTTTGTAATTTTAGTAGAGATGGGGTTTCGCCATGTTGGCCAGCCTGGTCTCGAACTCCTGGCCTCAAGCAATCCTCCTGCTTCAGCCTCCCAAGGCTAGGGATCATAGACGTGAGTCACCATGCCCAGCCTGTGTATATTATTTTCATTGCTCATTTGCTATTTGGGTAGCAAACAAAAGTGAAAGCAACCTTAAGCCAAGTCTGAATGATCAGTCTGAAAATTATTGAGTTCAGATCGGCTTTGTGATCTTGTCCAGCTCAGTCCCTTATCAACTGTATTGCTGCAAAATAATATCGATATTATAGAGATATCTGTATATATATGTGTGTATAATGGGTAATTGAAACATTAACCTGAGTTTTCTTCTTGTAGACTCAGCTAGAAAGAACCAAGGATGCTTTTCCATTTTCCATCTCTGAGATATGCTGCTTTTGAAGATCTAGGGCCATTCGGCATGGGGTTTGTTGGCAAAAGAATGTTTGATAATATAAGAAAAGGAGGAGGTTTCAGTCTTGGCATATTAAGTTACTCATTCAACAGATATTTGTCCCTAGCTTGTGCCAGGCACTTTTCTAGGCATTGGATATATATCAGCAAATAGGATTGGAAAGGATCCAGCTGTCATAGAATTTGAGTTCTTCTGAAGAACACAGTAAACCAACACATAGTCCACAAATCAGATTGCTTCAGCTAGTGATCAGTATTGTGAAGGAAATATGATAGGGCTATGAGACATAGAGTGCCAGGAGGTGTTATCTAAGCCGAGGGCTGCAAGGTCCGGGGAGACAGTGGCTATATCCCCCAGGACTAGGAGGAGTGTGTGTTTCGTAAACAGTGCAGAACTGACCTCCCTTGAATCCAACATCTCAGGGATGGAAAGACATCCAAAGGCAATGACTGCTGGGCTGTCTGAGTCCTGGTTATTAAGGGACATTCCTTTGTGGCTGAACTTGGCGTGGAGGGAATACAACTGCCTGCCATTGAACACATGCAGCACACACCCTGGACTAGGAGCAAGCAGTGCATGTCATCTTGGGGGCGATGAGCAGGTCCTCCTCCTTTGTTTTTTTTGGATCATGTAAACCCCATGGGTTCTTATGCTTATGGGAAATAGAAATAACTCCCCCAAATGATGGACATGAAACTTTTCATCACCTTTGGAAAGTAGGGTCTCATTAGATTCAATCTGACTAAAAAAATTAAGGAGGCGTTTCTTGTATCCCCAGTGTCACAGAGTGGCATATTTTCTGATAACATATATTTCTGATAGTTGCCAGCCTTGTTTTTCCTATTAGAAGGTAGGTGACTTAAGGTCAGGCACTTGACTTCATACACAGAAATTTCCAGTGATATAAATCTTAACATTTGGCCAGGTGTGGTGACTCATGCCTGTAATCCCAGCACAGGAGGCTGAGGTGGGAGGATCGCTTAAGGCTAGGAGTTTGAGACCAGCCTCGGAAACACAGTCAGACCTGTCTCTACAAAAAATAAAATAATTTAGCTGGCTGTGGTGGTGCACACCTGTAGTCCCAGCTACTTGGGAGGCTGAGGTGGGGGGATTGCTTGAGCCTGGGAGGTTGGGGCTGCAGTGAGCTATGATTGTGCCACTGCATGCCAGCCTGGCCAACACAGCAAGACCCTGTCTCTACCAAAAAAAAATTAGCTGGGTGTGGTAGTGTGCACTTGTGGTCCCATCTACTCAGGAGGCTGAGGTGGGAGGATGCTTGAGGTTAGGAGTTTCCAGTTACAGTGAGCTATGATTGCACCACTACACTACAGCCTGGGTAACAGAGCAAGACCCTCTTTCTAGAATATAAAAATTAAAACAAACCCCCAAACCTTAGCATACAGTAGCCACTTCAGCACAATTCTGTTCTCTTTTTTAACCAAACAGACCTCTGTGAATGTGGGGAGAGCTGTGTGAAAATGGAGAAGCGCTGGCCTGCCCAGCGTGGGAAGAGAAAATGGTTGCTTAAGGAGACTTGTTTTTCAGAATGTGCGGAGTCCTCCTTTGCCATTACTTGGTAGTGATGATTTTCCTCCACAAATTTTCTCCTGTCTGGGTCTCTCTCTTTACTTTGTGGCTGTGTGACCTGACAGGCTTGTGTGACTTAGAAAATGCAGGACCCTAGTCTTTGTGGGACGAGTGACAGATCCTGGATGGTTATGCCAAAGGCCTTGATGAAGCACCAGGAAGCAAGTTCCCAGGAGGTGCTGGCTCCAGAAAGGCCAGAAGGTGCCAAGAAACCTACAAGGAAAGTGACGTTGCCTCTGCTGTGAGCTCCTGCTGCATCTGCCAGTGAGGATGCTCACCACCTGTTTCTCTGTGCTCCACGGATGGGGGCCGGGAGTGGGGGCCCAAGGACGCGAATGCAAATGTGAGCTTCCGACCAGGCCATGTGGCCAGGAGCTGGTCTACTGAGCTGTGTCCTCACTCTCTCTCTCTCAAACGTCTTGGCTGCAACAAAAGGTGCTGTGTCAGAAGAGTCAATTGTGTGGCAGTCTCTTGACTGCATGCCAGTTTGCTGAGTGGGCAGGTGTTGTTATCTGTTGGAGCTAGTTGCTAGGGTTTGAACCCAAACCAGGAAAAGGGTGGGAGTGAAGCAGGGCAGAGTGGAGAGGGAGAACAGCTGCAGGGTGGGGGTGGCCATCAGCCGGAAAAGCCTCCCCCTCCTGGCCTGGCCACACCTCTGGCACTGCAACCTGGAGGCCACCCTCACCTCTCTGTCCTGACCTGCCTGCCCCTGATAGTCCAGACCTACTGTGCATGTCGCTGGGCTGCTGAGAAGCATCTTGGGGTACTTAGGCAAACTGTGCCCTGCCAGACCTTTTATGTCTACATGGGGCATTTTCTTCCACCCCCCTCTCCTTTTCTCTCTCTCTCTTTTTGGTGAGCTCCTCTTCCCCTAGAACCTATAGAAAGGAAACCTTGAACGCGAAGCCTGACCTGCTTCCTTGCTTTGGTCTGCTGCCTTCCCCCTTCCCTTCAGCTCTGGGCTTTGTGCAGGGAGACAGTGACCCCATGAATGTGCGTTTCCTGCCTGACATCCTCTGTCCCATTGGGAAGTCACTCCCACTCATTGGAAGTCACTTAGCGCCATTCCCTCTTGTCTGCAAGTTTTCTTGGCCCTCCCCCCACAGGGCTCAAAATAGTTCTTTGACAAGGCTGCTGAGTGAATTGATAAGTGATTTGGAAACAGACAAGGCTAGGTGGCAAGGAAAAACACTACTCTTCCATCTGTCACCCTCTTCCTAAAAGAGTAAGTGGGGATGACTGTATTTTGGCCGCAGGGGGTGTGAGGACTCTTCCTATCTGACTTCCAGGAGAGATGGCATTAGCCCTGTGCCCTTGGGTCTTTGGGTCTCTATTTCTTTACTTGTAAAATGAAGAGGTTCGTAAAATGTAAAATGATGACCACAATCTCTTCCATCTTTAAATTGCATGGCTCTTTCCTTGCAGGTGGGATGGCAAGAGCTCATGTATAGCTGTCTGTGGTTTAGGAGAGGTCACCAAGTTTGCTGGGATCTAGGTGGGGGCAGCATATTTGGCCTGGGGAATAAGTGTTTCCAGCTCTGAGGTTGATAGCCCTGGAGGCTAAGCCAGATTGATCAAGATGACAAGACACCAAAAGTGCCCTCTAATTAATTACCTCTTGTAGCAACTGAAAAATTCATATGAGTCTCACTAAGACAATTCATCTTTTCTTCCTTTTTCAGATGTCTTTCAGTTATGGAAAAATACTTTGGGCAACATAGAGCAATTGGTTTTGCTAAGTGTGGTGCCTGGTGCAGTAATGGAACTGGCTAGCATAGAAAACAGATAGTTTTAAGTAGTTTTAGTTGTGATTTGTTTGTTGCAATGAAAGCTCATGTAATCTATGATACCTGTTGTGCTATATCTTTGTGCTATTTTCTTGGCATCCTAGCATCAAAATCACCTGGGATTTTTCTTTTTCTTTTTTGAGATGGAGTCTATAGCTCTGTTGTCCAGGCTGGAGTGTAGTGTCACGATCTTGGGTCACTGCAACCTCCGCCTCCTGGGTTCAAGCGATTCTCCTGCCTCAGCTTCCCGAGTAGCTGGGATTACAGGCATGTACCACCAGGCCTGGCTAATTTTTGTATTTTTAGTAGAGACAGAGTTTCACCATGTTGGCCATGCTGGTCTTGAACTCTTGACCTCAAGTGATCCGCCTGCCTTGGCCTGCCAAAGTGGTGGGATTACAGGCATGAGCCACCATGCCCGGCCAGATTATTTTTAAAAAGATCACAAACCTACTCCACAGGTACTAAATAAAAATATCTGGGAGTGATGCTCAGGAATCTGTGCTTTAAATATGTTTTTCAGGTGCTCTTATGCATGCTAAAGAAACACAGATTCAGAGCCTATGCCACATAATTTCCACTGTTATATGCCACGATGCTATTTATTTCTTTATTGTTTAAATGTGTGCCACCCTTGCCTTTCCTAACTTGATTGTAAGCTTTTGGAAGGCAACACACCAGCCACTTCTTTTTCTGTAGTGTTCAGCACATATTGGTGCTATACACCTCTGAGGTTTACTGGATATTCTGTGGATTTGTAACCCCATGGCTTGACACAGCTCAGGGATTTGGGCAGTAGCTGCCCATCTTTATTAGTGTGTTTTCACACTGCTGATAAAGACATACCTGAGATGGGGTAATTCATAAAGAAAAAGATATTTAGTGGACTCACAGTTTCATGTGGCTGGGGAGGCCTCACAATCATGGGGGAAGGGGAAGGGCACGTCTTACATGGTGGCAGCAAGAGAGAATGGGAACCAAGCAAAAGGGGTTTCCACTTATAAAACCATCAGATCTCGTGAGACTCGTTCATTACCACGATAACAGTATGGGAGAAACTGCCCCCGTGATTTAATTATCTCCCACAGGGTGCCTCCCACAACACATGGGATTATGGGAGCTACAGTTCAAGATTAGATTTGGGTGGGGACACAGCAAAACCATATCACCATCCTAGGGAGGAGGATGTGGTGAGGGCAGAGAGAAGTCAGGTTTGATTCTCTGGATGCATTTGCCTCTTTCCCCTCTTTTCCTAGAAAGCATTTGGTCTATGGGGTCCTTCCTCTCCCTGGAAGTTTGGTGGTTTGGCACTAGATAAAGGGTCCATAAGGACTAGCTAGGCTCTGAGAGTGGCATGGAGGAAGGCAGGGATGAAAATGACAAATACAAGTCAGTGGGGTCCCTGATGACTGTCTTGGTTCCCACAGGGAGGGAGATGTGGGGAAGGGTGAGCTGGAGACCCTGAGGAGGTCCCCAGGTGAGGGAGGCAGGAAAATGCTGAGGCTCCAAGGACCCTCAGCCCTTGGGAAAAATTAGCCACACGGCTCTCGGATGCACAGGTTTTTGCTTAAATGGTGCAACTTTACGAGGTTACATCTTCTTTCTGCACATGGCAGAGAGAGTGAGAGAGAGAGAGAGAATGCTAGAAGTTATGTTAATTTCTTGGTGAGGGAGAAAAGCCCAGCTGGACGGAGTGAGCAAGAGACAGAGCTCTAGGGGCAGTGATTGTAGGGTAGGGTGGCAGGCTGTGGAGTGGTAGTGGTGGCTCAGAAGCACTTTAGTGGCTGTGTCAAGGAGGGAACCAGTGGTTATGGGGGTCTCTAAGCCCCATTGGCGGTGGCACTGGGGGAGAAAATAGCTGGGCTCTGTGGCACTGGCTGGCTCCAGGAATTGGATCACTCAGCATCAGTTGCAGACCCAGAGACTAGATGAGAGAAAACCATGTAGGGAGTTCTAGGACAGTGGTTTATTTGGCCGGGTGGTGGCTTGCTGATGGGGAAAGCAGACCCTACTGGGAAAAGAGGGTAAACATCAGACTTTTTGGAGCCAGAGGAGTCAGTCAGTCTTCTCCTCCTCTTCCTCCTCCTCCTCTTCCTCTTCCTCTTCTCCTTCTCCTTGTCCTCCTCCTCCTCCTCCTCCTCTTCCTTCTCTTCCTCCTTCTCCTTCTCCATGAGACGAGATCTCACTATGTTGCCCAGGCTGCTCTCAAACTCCTGGGTTCAAGCGATCCTCCCACTTTTTCCTCCCAAACTGTTGGAATTACAGGCATGAGCCACCACACCTGGCCAGTCCTCTGCTTCTTACATGGCTGCGCTCATCTACAAAGTGCATTGTAGAATCCATCAGCTTTTGTAGGACAACTTCTTTCAATGCTTTAGGATTATTTCAGGAAGATTGTGCATGAAGGAGAATTCATTTGTGCCCCAGCATAAGCTAAGAAAGGGAGTGCATTACAACCAGAGCATATGAACTGCGAAGCCTTGTAAGATGGCCATAACGTAGTCACTGCAGGTGCAAGGAACGAGAGATCACAGGACTCCTTTAAGTTAGCCCCTCTACCCCCAAATTTTCTACTAAACCTCTAGCTCATATTATAATTAGTTGAAATCTTGAAACTGTATGAGACTATTTATATGATACATATATTCAAGGAGTTTCAAGTTCTTTACTGCCGTCTGTTTTATCCTTCCTAACTCTAAAGGATGGCCAGAGGGCAGAAATAGGATTCCTATTTATGTAAATAGGAAACTGTTGGTTAGAGGAGCCGGGAGACTTCTAAGGTATACAGCAAACTGAGGGTAGCAATAGGAATCTACCTGTGTGTGGTCCATAGTTGTTGGGGATGACAGGAGTCCTCTCCCAGTCTGCAGCCATGGAAACTTCAGTCAAGGTGGGTTTGCTCTTCAGTTCTCAGATTTGCATCTTTTCTTGGTGTGCCTCAAAGATAAAACCTGACATCTGAGGCCACTGGGGGCAATTAACCAAGTATCAGTAACCCAAGATACTCAAAGAAGTTTTGTGGTGGTACAATCACGTACATGATGTTTGCTTTTGACATCTGCTACCATTCCCTTCTTTGCTCCTCTCCATCTCTTAGGAGCTTAAGACCTGCCTTCTCAAGGTCTCCACCCCCTGCTTTATCTTGCTCTCTGGAAGACAGATGCTTCCTATTGGGCCTTGAGGACCGGACTCCACCTCTGGGAGCAAAAAGATAGAAGGAGCCTGGGCTCCTGTCACTGTGAAGCAACCTGTGATGCTTGGTTCACTTCCCTGGATTTATAGAAGCCACTGCCATTTTTTTTTTGGCTTGTTTGTTGATCATTCCAAGCTAACTCCTAACAAATAGAATGAAATCTCACAGGAGCCTATGTAGATGGCTTCTAAACCAGGCCAACTGACATAGCTCCCCAGGAGAGCTTCTCTCTTGTTGCCCACCCCTTTGCTCCCATCTCTCAAGCTGCTGTGGCTAGTGGTCAAGACAAACTTTTCTTATCAAAGGTCAGTTCTTGGTTGAGTTGAGTCACTAAAATTAAAATATGCATTGGACCAACCCTCTAATCATCAGTCTGGCACCGATGTTTGTAGAGTCAATAAATATGCTGCCATACATTTATTTCCTGTTCTCCCTCTCTTGGGTCACTTCTCTGGATTTGTAGATGCCACTGCCATTTTTTTTTGTTTGTTTGTTTTTGTTTGCAAGTGTGGAGGTTGTATGTTGATTACCGCAAGCTAACTCCTAACAAATAAAGTGCAATCTCACAGGAACTTGTGTAGATTGCTTCTAACCCTGGACAACTTACATGGGACCCTGGGAGAGTGCTCTTTCACTATTTCCCAGTGTGTGGTTTCTTCCAGTCTGTGATGCTGATGTGTATGCAAACCCAAAGTGTCTGAAACAGGTCTCAATCCATTTAGAAAGTTTATTTTGCCAAGGTTAAAGACACACCCATGACACAGCCTCAGGAGGTTTTGACAACCTGTGTCCACGGTGGTTGGGACACAGCTTGCTTTTATACATTTTAGGGAGACATGAGACATCAGTCAATATGTGTAAGATGTACATTGGTTCAGTCTGTTAAGGCGGCACAACTTGAAGCAGGGGCTTCCACGTAATAGGTAGATAAGAGACAAACAGTTGCATTCTTTTGAGTTTTTGATCGGCTCCCGTCCTTCCTTCCTTCCTTCCTTCCTTCCTTCCTTCCTTCCTTCCTTCCTTCCTTCCTTCCTTCCTTTTTCTTTCTTGTTTTGAGATCAAGTCTCACTCTGTCTCCCAGCCTGGAGTGCAGTGGTACAATCTTGGCTCACTGCAACCTCCACCTCCTGGGTTCAAGTGATTCTCCTGCCTCATCCTCCTGAGTAGCTGGGATTATAGGCACTTGCCACCACGCCCAGCTAATTTTTGTATTTTTGCTAGAGACTGGGTTTCACCGTGTTGGCCAGGCTGGTCCTGAACTCCTGGCTTCAAGTAATCCACCCGCCTTGGCCTCCAAAGTGCTGAGATTACAGGCGTGAGCCACCAAGTCCAGCTGACCAGCCTTTCACTGAATGAACAATTTAAGTGTCAGGGGTATGTGTAGAGGAATAGTCACTTATGCTTTAGTCTGGCTCAGCAAATCTGCATTTTTACATGAACAATAGGGCAGAAGAAGGCAATCAGATATTCATTTGTCTCAGGTGAGCAGAGGGATGACTTTCTGTCTGGCATCTGTGAAGATAAGCTGTCAATTTACATTGCCAGGGTGAAATTCAGCAGAACGGTTTTAGGGTAAAGATCTTGAGGCCCACAAAGGATTTCCTTGTGGGCAAATTGTGAGTGAGGTATGTAGTTTTGAAAAAAGTCTTTGTAGTTATCTTATTTTGGAATAAAATGGGAAGCAGGTTTGCCTCACGCAGTTCCTAGCTTGACATTTCCCTGTGGCTTAGTGATTTTGGGGTCCCAAGATTTATTTTCCTTTCACATGCAGAACCAAGAAAGGGTGTGTATGTGTTAATTGCGTGACTTTATTCCCCGGTTGACCAGTAGGAGAAGCAACAAGTCAACAGCCCCCAGAAGTCCAACTCATTCCTTAAGTACACAAATCAGATTCATCATGTTCGTTCTTTGTCCAAAGCACAAATTCCTTGGAACTTTTCTTTTGACCTTCCCCCTCAAGGATGGAGCCAATTAGTCTGCATGTAGAGTGGACTTACATTGCAGTTTTCTTCTTTGGAATGTGTTTTTTTCTTACCCTAATGCAATGGCCAAAAGAAGGGCGACGGGCTCCCAGGTCAATTAGCAGTGGACGTATGCAGTTCAGCCTTAGTTGGATCCCCTGCTGACTTTTGAGATGACAGATGCAAATTATTCAATAGTTCTCCTTTTTGTCTTTCCCTTTTTCCCATTCCCTGTCTCTTACTACAAGGTCTGGCTGCTCTGTTTGGTTTCTTCTAAATTTACTAATTTAACCCAATTTATCTCTGCTGGCTATCTTGAAGCCATTTTCTCTTCCTACAAAAAGGATTACCTTCTAAACTGTCTCTGATTAGCACTCATTTTTGGTCTTGAGGCAAGATATGGTTTGGCTTTTGTTCCCATACAAATCTCATCTTGAATTGTTATCCCCAGGTATTGAGGGAGGAAGCTGGTGGGAGGTGATTGGATCATGGGAGTGGTTTTCCCCAGGCTGTTCTTGTGAGAGTGAGTTCTTACGAGATCTGATGGTTTTATAAGCATTTGTCAAGTTCCTCCTTTGCTTTTCTCTCTTTCCTGCTGCCTTGTGAAGAAGGTGCCTTCTTCTCCTTTCCACCATGAATGTGTAAATTTCCTCAGGCCTTCCCAGCCATGTGGAACTGTGAGTCAATTAAACCTCATTTGTTTATAAATCACCCAGTCTTGGGTAGTATCTTTATAGCAGTGTGAGAATGGATTAATACAGGGCGCCTGCTCTTCCATTTCCCCCACCTCACCCCATTGCTAGCCACCTTCCAGAGTTAGGACACCAGTGAGCTTTCAATAGTGTCATTTAAGGGCAATAAAAACAACTTTGAAAAGATCTGCATCCTTGTGTAAGACTGGAGAGTGCCCAGTAACAACCCTGTCTGTGATTCCTTTCTTTTAAAAGTTTGAGGCCAGGCGAGGTGGTGGCTCACGCCTGTAATCCCAGCACTTTGGAAGACCAAGGTGGGTGGATCACGAGGTCAGGAGTTCAAGACCAGCCTGGCCAAGATGGTGAAACCCCATCTGTACTAAAAATACAAAAATTAGCCGGGCGTGGTGGCAGGTGCCTGCATTCCCAGCTACTCGGGAGGCTGAGGCAGAGAATTGATTGAACCTGGGAGGCAGAGGTTGCAGTGAGCCAAGATTGTACCACTGCATTCCAGCCTGGGCGACAGAGCAAGACTCTGTCTCCAAAAAAAAAAAAAAAAAAAAAAAGGAGTTTGGATGTCAGAAGGGAAAAAGAGAACAAGGAGAGGGGGCTGCAATTGGAAGGTATGAGAGGCCACCCAGGACTCTGAATGCTGGTTCTGAAGTTGCATAATGGAATTCATTCCAGGCAAAAGAAAACAAAGCTTTATTTTCTCCTAAGTGTAACCCATATCCAACTTTATACCACGAAGCTAAGGGCAACTCCAGCTCAGATACTCGACTCACTCTGCAGTGACAGTTTCATATTGCACTTGCCAGGATCTTAATGTTTTTTGTTGGCAAGTGGAATGCATATCCTTACATGCAGAACTATGACTATTTCACCAGGGGTTTATTTCTTTTATAATATGTTCGGCAATTTTTGTTGTTGTTGTTGAGATGGAGTCTCGCTCTGTCATCCAGGCTGGAGTGCAGTAGTGCGATCTCAGCTCACTGCAACCTCTGCTTCTCCTGTTCAAGTGATTCTCCTGCCTGATCCTCCTGAGTAGCTGAGATTACAGGCACACGCCACCAGGCCTGGCTAATTTTTGTATTTTTAGTAGAGACGGAGTTTCACCATGTTGGCCAGGCTGGTCTCAAACTCCTGACCTCAAGTGATTCTCCTGCCTCAGTCTCCCAAAGTGCTGGGATTACAGGCATGAGCCACCGTGCCCAGCCAATATGTTCATCATTAGAAAGGCTATTCAGGCTGGGAGCGGTGGCTTATGCCTGTAATCCCAGCACTTTGGGAGGCTTTGGGAGGCTGAGGCAGGCGGATCACGAGGTCAGGAGATTGAGACCATCCTGGCTAACACGGTGAAACCCCGTCTCTACTAAAAATACAAAAAAAATAAAATTAGCCAGGCATGGTGGCGGGTGCCTGTAGTCCCAGCTGCTGGGGAGGCTGAGGCAGGAGAATGGCGTGAACCCGGGAGGCGGAGCTTGCAGTGAGCCGAGATCGCGCCACTGCACTCCAGCCTGGGTGACAGAGCGAGACTCCATCTCAAAAAAAAAAAAAAAAAGGCTAGAAATGTTAAATTTTCTCTTATGTATTATTTTACCATAATTTTAAAATGTTTTACTTGGGAAAAAAAAAGTAGATGGAGACATATTTGAAAGTTTCAGCTTTAACAATAAAGTGCAAAGACATTATGCTGACAATAGTAATTTTACATAAATATGTATACTTAAATATTAAATGACAAAAGAGCAAACAAGGAAGACAGTGAGTAAAACAAATCTGAAATAGTTTGTTTTCTTGCATAATGTTCCCATGGGAACCCACAATGTTCACTAAGATAGTCAACATGGAAGCATTTTTTAATGAAGGTTGGGTTCAAAATATTGAATACAACAAAAGGTTAATTGAGGAATAGTAATAAATCAAAAATCAAATATCTTAAATTTTTATTATTTTAAAGCCTGGGTGACAGAGCGAGACTCCATCAAAAAAAAAAAAAAAAAAAGGCTATTCATTTATTTTGTGAATGTTTCCATTTTTCCTTATGTTTCTACTCTCGAATTGATTTGCATACAAATTTCAGTGAGGAAATCATTTATGAGAAGATTAATATTATTTGTCAAGATTGATTTATTTGTCCCTGACTGGCCTGTTTTAAGAACATACCTTACCTTTCTTTCTTCTGCCTTTAGTGGTTTGGCTGTTTCTGAAACATTCTCTGGGCTGTATCTTTATCCTCATGTCATATATTTGGAGATACTCAGATAGTTGTGTCATCAATTTTGAATTGTATAGCCATGAGTATGGTGTGATTTCAAATCTGTTCTATGACTATTCCAGTGGCTTAAACCAAATCTTCAGTTAAAGACCAAAACCTGGCTAGGATTTTTATCTTTGTCACAAGTCCTCAACTGGATGCCACAAACACTCTGTGAAAGCCCATTATAAAGTTGCTTTTTAGACAATCACTTTGTTCTAGCTACTGCTTGCCTGGTTTTGAGAACACTTCTGGGTCACCTGCTAAATTGCTGAGACCACAGGAAGTTCTTCTCCTGAGTACAAGAGGAGGACTAAGCACAGGTCTACTTGACTCCAGATTTCTTAATCTCTAAGGTGAGTTGCCATAAACAATTTTGAACCATAAGAACTTTACAGCAAAAGAAAAACTAACACTAACAATTTCATCAACATAAAGCACTTCAAACTTACTTCCGATCTATGTGATTAAACTGTTGCTAAGAGGTGTGAATGTACAATTACATGTTCCGATATTTTTATTAAGACTCTTTTTCCAAGTTATTCATGTCAACATTACATTCACATCCTTGATATTCATATAATTCATCTAACATTGTATAATTCATATAACGTGGTTTTACTGATAGGCCATGATGTTTCTTGTAATTCATTTGTTATTGTGTATTCATCATGTCTTATTTCCAATTAATAGGATTCTTGGCTTTAGCAACAAAAACCACAAAATGATCATTTGGCCTCAAGCCACAAGCTGAGAATTACTTAATGGCTTAGCTTTGAGTTGAGAAAGGGTCTTGTGGACCTGAAAACCTTTTTCCAAGCTGGATACATGTTAGTAAGCAGTTTAAAGGCAGCCTTAAAAAAATTAAAAACAAAACAACAAAACAAAGAATATACAAATAACAAATAGCATCTCTTACTTTAACACAAAGTGACCAAATATTATTTGTATTTATTATTTTACATTCCAACCTAGTATTTGTACATATCCATACAATATACACATTTTACAACTTGTAATTACACTGTACATGCAGTTTACAACCTTTTTTCATTTTACATGAAACCACAAATAGAGGCTTTAAAATCATTATTTTAAGTGGCCGAATAATATAATAGTAAGAAGCTATTGCAAATAAAGCTGTGGTCTACTTTCCTATTCGTATTATTTAAAAAATTCTGTTGCATTATTTCCTGGAATCAGGACCAAAAGGTAGCATATTTCATGATACCTAAACATATTATAATGTTGCTTCCCATTATACAATGATGAGTTTAGCAAATATCAATATACAAAGTATGACCGGGCGCAGTGGCTCACACCTGTAATCCCAGCACTTTGGGAGGCCGAGGCAGGTGGATCACTTGGGGTCAGGAGTTCGAGACCAGTTTGGCTAACATAATAAAACCCTGACTCTACTAAAAATACAGAAATCAGCTGGGTGTGGTGGCAGGTGCCTGCAATCCCAACTATGCAGGAGGCTGAGGCAAGAGAATCGCTTGAACCTGGAAGGCAGAGGTTGTAGTGAGCCGAGATACTGCATTCCAGCCTGGGTGACAGAGCAAGACTCCATCTCAAAAGAAAAAATACATACATATACATATATATGTGTATATACATATATATGTGTGTATATATGTATATGTATACATATATATGTGTGTATATGTACGTATACATATACGTGTGTATGTATGTATACGTATACATATATGTGTGTATGTATGTATACGTATACATATATGTGTGTATGTATGTATACGTATACATATATGTGTGTATGTATGTATACGTATACATATATGTGTGTATGTATGTATACGTATACATATATGTGTATACGTATACATATATGTGTGTATACGTATACGTATACATATATGTGTGTATATATGTATACGTATACATATATGTGTGTATATATATACACACATACGTGTATACATACACACAAAGTATGAGTTTCTCTATTTTTTAACAATTTTGATAGCACTAGATGTTACCATCAAAACATATTCTGGAGCTTGCATGCTGGCAGGGGCCTGTAGTCCCAGCTACTGGGGAGCCTGAGGCCGGAGGATTGCTTGACCCCAGGAGTTGGAAGCTACAGTGTGCTATGACTGCACCTGTGAATGGCCACTGCACTCCAGCCTGGGCAACACAGAGCTCACATCAGTAAAAAACAATCAATCCCTCAAACCCTCCAAAACTAAAACGACATTTTCTAGGGTTAGCTTAATAGTTGTAAAATAACCCTGCTCCATGATCAGACATGGATATTATTGCTATTGGATAGTGAATAAATGACCCATGGCTGCCTTAAACAATCTTGTATTCAGTTGGATTAATTTGTCAAAAGAACAGTTTGCCTTTCTGCGTGTGGCCTAGACCGGTAATGGTAATGCAAAAAAACATTAAGATGCTATAAGATGAACAATCCACTGTTTAGCAGTGAGTATCTTCGTGTTATTTTTATTTGGCTTGTGGGGTTGTGGAGGGAGTTAAGGCCTCTGACTGAACACTAGAGGGTACTCCTGGCTACCGAATAGCTCTGCCCTTTCTTCCCATTCATGTTTCCTTAGTATTGTCTTGGGGAAACTGGCCGTGACACCAATGCACGTGGCTTAATACATGCTGCCTGATTGACTTTTTGGCACAGTAGTTTCAGGCGATCCGAAATGCAAAGGGATGTTCAGCCCTTGGAGACTTATGTTCCCTTTCCTTTTCTTCCAGTAATGCACTAACTTGGGTGTTTTCAGGAACAAAAACATCAAAAGAGTTTTCAGTGGAGGATAGGCTGATGCTTATATAGAACCTCAGGCAGCTCTCTATGGAGGATTATGCAGCAAACCGAGGCAGCAAGGATTGCTGAAGGGCACAGGAGCTGAGCCGCAGGCCTTGGCATTTGGGGATCTTAATGCTTTTGTGGATTGGAATGGAGGCTGGGCTGGGACGGGATCAAAAGGAGGCTGAGTAGGCCAGGCAGATATAGTCACATTGGCCTCTGGGAGGGGTGGAAAGCAAAGGAGAAGGAAGCAGTCTTGAGCCCCCAGAGCCAGGACTGACCATCAGAAGAGTGGAGGCAACATGGCCCCGCTAAATAATCAGAACAAGAGTTTGTCCTAATTCTAGGTGGCCTGTTTTTCTGAGGAGCTCAGAAGATACGATCTCATTAGCCCTGAAAGTCAGGATAACTGACAGTTAACCGTCAGGATAACTTCCTCTGGTGCCATTTTGTCCCCCTGAGTAGGACATCGAGTTCCCAACAGCGGAGGGTCATGGGGCTGCACAGGAGCAGGCACCATGTTTAAAAGTCTCATGCAGTGAGTTGACCATGGTGGTGTGGGGTCTTTCTTGGTCTGTCTATGGGCTGAGGCGAGGCTCAAGAGCACTACCCTCCCATAAACTCAGGTCTTCCCCAGAGCCTTGAAGCCCTTTCAGTGTTTGATCTGAATTTCTCTTGGATCTATCTTCAAACAAATTCAGGTTTTTTCTACATTAAAAACAACAAAATCCCTTCAATCACTCTCCCCTCCACCTGCCATACCCTGGAGCTAACTGTCTGTCTTTATCGTTCTCCCCAACATCAAGGAAGATGGAGCTTTATAACATTAAGAGATTTGAAACAATGATGATTGTCCTAGCTGTTGACATGAACTGTGGTTTAGTTTTGCAAAAGTTGGGCTCAAAACATTGAAAACAGCATTTGAAAACTATTTAATTACATATAAAAATTCTCCAGATATAAGTTCAGTGAAACAATCAGGAATAAACCTGCATATAAAGTGTGATTCCAATTAAAAAACCCAAACCTCCCTAATATATGCAGAGAAGAAATGTCTGGAGGGACCTATCCCAAGATGTTTATAGTGTTTATCTCTGGGGGTGGGAGGATGGGAAATATAAGTTTTCTTTATACTTCCTTAAAAACATTTTGCAATAAATTGCTATGAGTTTTTATAATCAGAAAAGGGCTGTATTGTTATGAAGCTGTCTTATCTCGTCCACTTCCTCCCACTGACTACGTCCTCAACTAACCCTTGCATTTCACTTCCCATTGCCATGTCTCTGCAGAAATGGTTCTCTCCAGGGTCACAAATGATCACCTGCTTATTTCATGTAGTGTGTGTTTGTGCATGTGTTTTTTTTTTTCCTCCCTCAACTTCAACCTACCCCAGTAAAGATCATTTCTACCTTCACTGTCTTCTAAACATTCCCAGCCGGGTGGCACATGGACCTAATTTTCACAATGTTCAAAACAGAACAAATACTCTTTAATTACCTATCTCAGTCTCTCCTGTTCTCCTTCCCAACCCAAATATCCTTCTCATTTTAAACTTTCTGGCTGGGTGCAGTGGCTCACGCCTATAATGCCAGCACTTTGGGAGGCTGAGGTGGGCAGATGACCTGAAGTCAGGAGTTCGAGACCAGCCTGGCCAACATAGTGAAAACACGTCCCTACCAAAACTACAAAAGAATTAGCCAGCCATGGTGGCACGCACCTGTAATCCCAGCTACTTGGGAGGCTGAGGCAGGAGAATCACTTGAACCCGGGAGGTGGAGGAGGTTGCAGTGAGCTGAGATCGTGCCACTGCCCTCCAGCCTGGGTGACAGAGTGAGACTCCCTCTGAAAATAAATAAATAAATAAAATTTCTAATGATGTCATTACCTTGTTTCCATAGACCTGGACCTGAAGTAGCAGGCCCAGTCTGACACCTCCCTCTTCCCTGTTTTCTTCCCCATCCACTCATTTGCCGAGTCCTCTGAATTCTACTTCTGTACGTTCTCTTTTACCAAACCCCCCATTGTTTGTTCTCACTGTGTCTCTTCTAGCTCAGAAACTCCTTGTCTGATCTCTGGATCATGCCGAGTATCCTAACAGTTTTCTTTGCCTTTAGTCTTTTGCTTGCACCAATAATCAATCCACCCACTGCGGAGGACCACAGCCCGGCTCTGAGAGGACTTCTACTCTGTGCAGAAATCTCCATGGTCCTCATGGCCTGCTAAACCCCAAACAGGTTTCTTAGGTTTTCCTAGGCCTAACTATCTCTTTCAGTTTTGCTTCCTGCCATCTCCAATCCAAGCCTGTCGGTCTAAGTGGAGTGCACACTGTTACCCTGAGAACAAATGTGAACCTGAAAGAGCCATTCCTTCGAGATGGATCCTGAGTGGCTAACTGGACCTATTTTATTGATTGATTGATTGATTGATTGATAGGGGTTTGCTACACTGCATAGGCTGATCTTGAACTCCTGAGCTAAGGGAGTCTTCCCACCTCGGCCTCCTAAAGTGCTGGGACTACAGGCCTGAGCCACTTTGCCCAGGCCTGGACCTATTTTAAATAGAGTCAGGCAGCCATTTGCTGACTACAGGTCACATGTGTACTCTTAGTTCCTCAAAAACCCACATTCCTACTTAACTTTAGGACTTTCAGAGTTCACCTGAATTAATCAATCAGCGCTCACCTGCCTTGGCCTTTCGGGGCTTAGTTTTATCAACCTATCAGGGTTCAGCTGTATCTACCAATCAGAACTCACGTGTTGACCATTCAGAACTAAGTAAGTTTGAATTCTTCATTTGCGTAAGTAGACCTGATTGGGAACGTGGGTGAGAAATTTGGCTATAAAACCTCAACTCTCGGCAGGGTGTGGTGGCTTACCCCTGTAATCCCAGGACTTTGGGAGGCTGAGGTGGGTGGATTACCTAAGATCAGGAGTTCGAGACCAGCCTGGCCAACATGGCGCAACCCCGTCTCTACTAACAACACAAAAATTAGCTGAGTGCAGTGGCAGGTGCCTGTAATCCCAGCTACTAGGGAGGCTGAGGCAGGAGAATCGCTTGAACCTGGGAGTTAGAGGTTGCAGTGGGCCGGGGTGACAGAGTGCGACTCTGTCTCAAAACAAACAACAAAACAAAAACAAAAACAAAAACAAAAAAAACAAAAAAACCTGAACTCTCCCTTTGTTCTCTGGGTTGCACCTTCACTTTAAATGGAAGGCTATGTCTCTCCTGTTTGCAGACTATTCAGTGGAATAATCTTTTTCCTCCAAATTCCTTTTCAGAGACCTTCTGTTCAAAATCCAAACATTCTCTACCAAATGCTTGCTTTATTGTGCCATTCAGAGAATCACAGATTCAGAGGGGACAAGGGTTAACATGTTAAATTCCTTCTATCATTCTTTCTTGTCCAATGTCTTTTGAGTAAACTCCAGCTTGTTCATGACCCTTTAAAATTTAGTTCCTAGAACTAATTTCAGCATTCTGAGTTCAACATGCTTTTGTCTGGGAAGGGCACTGGAGATGAAGAGTTGATGCTGGAAATGGAGACTGATTATTCACAGAGACTTCCATTTGGCACTGAAGTAGCTTGCCTGACCGAGAGTATGAGACTCTGATCCCCAACAGAGGTGCAAGGATATAAAAACATGTCTAATAGTCTGAGGTGGCTCAGACGAGGAGAATGAGGTCTCTAGAGGAATTCACTGTAAGGACAAGAAGAGATGAGCTCATCCCATGCTCAGCACTGGGTCCGCAGGCTTGGAGGAATAGAAAATACTGGTTATGGAATTCGTTAGGACCTAGCCAGGCTGGGGTAGGTGGAGATGGTGGTGTGAGGCTGGTGATTCTGATTATGTGGATGTGAATTACATGAATGGTAACATTTGAAGACACTGGCATCTTTGCTGTGGGATACCCCATGCGCAGGGAGGGAGTATTTTCTGTTTTATTTCATTAAACAGGTCACAGCACCATAAAAATGAGAGACTGGCTGTGGTGGAAATTTCCTTTGCAATTAGTACTGAAGTCATTGGTTATAGAATCTTGGCTCTTGGATTGAATATAAAAGTTCCCATTCTCTCATCAAGAATTGAGAAGAGGCCAGGTGTGGTGGCTCATGACTGTAATCCCAGCACTTTGAGTGGTGGAAACAGGAGGATCACTTGAGCTCAGGAGTTCAAGACCAGCTTGGGCGACATAATGAGACTCAGTCTCTACAAAAAATTAAAAAATTAGGCTGGGCACAGTGGTTCACACCTGTAACCCCAGTACTTTGGAAGGCTGAGGTGGGCGGATTACTTGAGGTCAGGAGTTCAAGACCAGCCTGGCCAACATGGTGAAACCCCGTCTCTACTAAAAATACAAATACAAAAATTAGCAGGGTGTTGTGGCATGTGCCTGTAATTCCAGCTACTCATGAGTCTGAGGCAGGAGAATTGCTGAACCCAGGAGGCGGAGGTTGCAGTGAGCCGAGATTGTGCTAGTGCACTCCAGCCTGGGCAACAGAGCAAGACTCTGTCTCTTAAAAAAAAAAATTAGCTGGGTGTGGTGGTGCACATCTGTAGTCTCAACTACTACTCAGGAGGCTGAGGTGGGAGGATCATTTGAGCCCAGGAGTTTGAGGCTGTAGTCAGCTATGATGGTGCCACTGCACTCCAGCCTGGGTGACAGAGCAAGACCCTGTCTCTGAATTTAAAAAAAAAAAAAAAGAGAAGAAATCCAGAGTGAATTCTGGACACTTTTAAGTTCACCTGGAGACTCTTGGAGATATCTAGGGAGGGAAATTCTAGGAATAGGCTGGACTTCTTGTGATGCAAACCTATGGAGATAAGTAACATTGAGATCTGGAGTGATATTGCAAGGTGGTCCTCATATTCACTTACAGGCTGGTGAAGCCAGGGATACCAGTTACATAAGTAACCTTCTCCCAAAGATTGTGAGCTCTGTGAGTATAGGGTTATGTCTGACTTCTCATTATAGCAAACCCAATGCCTAACTCTTAATAGGCACTGCATCAAAGTTATGAAGGGATGAGTGAATGAGTAATTAAATGAATAAGGAGTGTGATTGACATAGAACCGGAAATATGGTCACCTTTTAAAAGTAATAATATTAATTATTTTATTAATTTGAGAGGGGTCTCACTGTGTTGTCCAGGCTGGTCTCAAGCTCGTTGCTCAAGCGATCCTTCTGCTTCAGCCTCCCGAATAGCTAGGACTACAGGCCTGCACCACTGTGCCTGGCTGATTATCTGTATTTTAGAGTCTGTCTTTCTATTCATGCAGCCCAAGACCACATGATTGTTTGTAGGTGCTATGTTACATTCGTTCATGATTGACCCTGATTTTGCTGTAGACTGGTGTTTTTAAACTGAAGTGTGTTTGTGAAGCACTTTAAAAAACATGGTTGTCTGGGTCTACTGAGTCAGAATCCCCAGTGCATGGGGCCCAGGCTTGTATATTCCACTGGGTTCCTCTGGTTAAACCTCTGCTGTGGCCTGAAGCACTGACATAGTTTTCACAAGCATGGCTGCTACATCCTATTTCCTTCCTTTCTATGTTTTAGTAGTTAAACTTTTGAACTCCTGCTAATTTTTGTCTTGTCAGTTTTAGCTCATTGCACTAGCTCGTCAACCTCTTTTTGATCATGCTTCTGTCATTTATTATATTAGCTATTTCCCCTTGGATTTGTGTCACATGCAAATTAGATAAGCTTGACTTTTTAAAAATCTTTATGCAAGTCATTGAAAAACATGGGGAACATAAAAGGGTTAGGATTGCAATGGACTCATCAATTAATACCCAGAAAGAAAATAAGCTTAAACATTTTTTTTAAACAGCAATTTCTTCCCACTTGCAAATGCAGTTTAGAGGAAAATAATGCTGGGACACAGTGTGGAGATTTAATCTGTATTTCCAGCTTTCCCAGTAAATATTTCTATGACCTTGGGAAAGTCACTTACTCTTGGGTATTACTTTCTGTCTGAGGAAAACCATGGGGAGGAGAGATTAGTGCTTTGGGCTGACCCAAGTCCTCTCTGTGGTTTCCTCTCTGAACCTGCCTCAGTTCCATTTATTCCTTCTAGTACCTCAGCCTAACGTGGCCCCTGCTATCACTATGCCTGGCCAGCAGGACATAATTTCCCTGCTGTCAAGTCTGGTGTAGACAGATCACTTGTTCCTTCATACCAGCCTGGATAGGGTAGACATTTTTCAAAAGAACTTCTTTGATGGGGCGTGGGAAGGGAAGAACCCTAAGGAAATAGACAGGAAACTCTATGAACAGAGAAACGGGGGATATTATTCATGCAACGAGGACTTGTGGAGTTTCTATGATGTCAATCACAGTGTCAATTACTGTTTTGGGTCCTGGGAATACAGCAGTGAAACAAAGTTCCTGCCCCGATGGAGCTGACATTGTGTAGTTGGGAGAGAAAGCTAACACATCATCAGATACACCAGGTGGTGTAACTGCTCCCGAGAAAACAAAGTCTGGTAAAGGAGATGGGAGTGTGGGTGGGCAGTGCTATTTTATGTAGGGTGTTGAAGGAAGTCCTCTTTAATTAGCTGACATGGGTGCAGCGATCTGGAGGACGTGAAGGGATGCTGGGGACAGAGTGTGATGGGCAGAGAGTGGGAGCCTTGAGGACAGAGCATGCCTGTGTGGTCTATGAGCAGCAAGGAGGTAGGGGCAAGGGGAAGATGAAACCTGGAGGGAGGAGACGGAAGAGGTGGCAGAGGGCTGGGTTGCTTAGGCCCTTGTAGGGCTTCGGACTTCACGCTGAGTAAACTGAGATGCCATTGGAGAGTTTTTGAATAGAAAAGTATCATCTGACTTAGGCCTTTAAGGGAGACCAGTTAGGGGGCCAGGGAACAGAATGGAGGTGGAAATGTGGTAAAATGGTTCAGATTGGGAATGAATTTGAACTTGGAAGATCTGCCAGTGGGATGCGCTGGTGGGTTTTATGTAGGATGTATGTGTATGTGTCTGTGGGAGGCAGGAAGGCAGAGAGAGAGAGAGAGAGAGGGAAACTCCAAGACTTTTTATCTGAGCAACTGGAATGATGGAGTTGCTATTTACTGTAGGAAGGTTTGGGAGTGAGCATGAATTTGATCTTAGACACATTAAGTTTGAGATGGTTTTTCAACATTTGAATGAGTCAGGGTTTGGTTTGGAAAACAGAAACCACTATGACTGTGTCAAGGAGGATCAGTATCTCCAAGGGGAGTGTTCTAAAATGAAACCTACATGCGCCCTATCTCCTGAAATCTGTCCTAATCTCCACGTATTCGTTCTGACTCATTATTTTGGCACAGAACATCCTTATTTATCATGTATTTACCACCCATTAAAGGCCGATTTTCCCTTTAGGGAAGCGTGACTTTGTTCAGCCGTGATTTTTTTTTAATGAACTGGACCCTATCACAAGCATTCCTGACAGAGGTTGGACCAATCTGATGGCTGATAGAAGACTTCTGGGCTTTTTCTTAATTCAAAACTGAAGTCTCTGCCTGCCTGCTAAACTCTCATTTTCTCTTAGAGGATTACTGCTATCACAACCTCATTTGCAGAGTGGAGGTGACTAACATACCATGAACCTGAGCCGAGTATCTTTGCAGAGGTAACCACCTCCCCAAGTGCCCTGTGGTGACTCAGAAGAGTGCTCCCATTTAGCTGGGCATGGTGGCTCATGCCGGTAGTCCCTGGAGGCTGAGGAGGGAGGATCCCTAAGCCCCAGAGATGGAGGTGGCTGTGAGCCGCGATAATGCCACTACATGATCATAATCATAATTCTGATTATGTGGATGTGAATTACATGAATGGCAATTACATTGGTAATTACACTGCACTCCAGCCTGGGTGACAGAGTGAGACTCCATCTCAAAAATAAATAAATAAATAAAAATAAAAATAAAAATGCTCTTTCATCCTTCCCCCGCCTCCCATTGTCACCAGAATCTGGACACCGCATGTTTCCAATAGAAAACTATTTTGAACAAGGTCTCAATAAGATAAGAATAGGTCCAGACATGGTGGCTCATGCCTGTAATCCGAGCACTTTGGGAGGCTGAAGTGGGCAGGTCACTTGAGGTGAGGAGTTTGAGATCAGCCTTGCCAACACGGTAAAACTCCATCTCCACTAAAAAAATACAAAAACTTAGCTGGGCACGCCTTAGTCCCAGCTACTTGGGAGGCTGAGGTGGGAGAATTGCCTGAACCTGAGAGGTGGAGGTTGCAGTGAGCCGAAATTGTCCCACTTCACTCCAACCAGGGTGATGGAGTGTCTCAAAAAAAAAAAAAAAAAAAAAAGAATCAACGGATTCATATTTCATTCTATAATGGGGGAGGGAATGAGCTGTCATTAGGATAGACAGTATCCCGGGATTTGAGTATCAAGGGTCATATAATCACACGAGCATTTAAGAAAAAAAGAGAAGGAAAAGAAAAAAGCAAAAAATAGAGAATATGATTTCTTACCTTGATTCTAAGGAGGACTCTGTAATTAGAATAAGATTCTTATTTTAGATGATGCCTAAGACATCAATTAAACCATTTCTCTGGCTCAGGTGAGGTTGGGATTCATAACTTTACCTCCTACCCCTTTTGAGTTTTATTCCTTTAATTCTCTCTGAAGGTGTTAATGAACAGTGAATTGCTTAAGGGTACACTTGCTGACAAGGAAGAATAAATGTAGGAAACCAATGACAACAGGGAGTTTCAAAAACTGTTAGGAGCAAATTATAAATGAAATCTTCTGTAGAACCTCAGATTAAATAGATTAAAGTGGGGCTGTTTTTCTCCGGCTCCTACTAACTCTCCCACTCCCGCCCTATCCCATTTGTCTATTTTTGCAATTGTTGTTGGCCTTTTCCTTGAAGGCCTCCAGAGAAGAAAGTTCTATGTACCCTTAAGCCATGGATTATTAAGGGCCACAAGATGACTGGGTAATCTCGGAGGTGTTTTTCTTCCTCTAGAAGGGTTTCCTCCAAACCTAGGGCCTTTCACTGAGAAATCAAGAGCCAGGTAGAAAGAACCTGGGCTGAAGCTAAACATGGGTTTAGTATCTGTGGACCCCAAGCCGTACGTTGCCAGTGCCAACTTGAGAGTGAGCATTTGAGGTTCCATTCACCTTGTGACTGAGAAGGCAGTGTAGGAGCATGTAAGTAACAGAAAGAAACAGAGGGGATATTTACACTACACCCCTGACCTTTGCAGAAAGCCTAGTCTTTTTTTTCCCCTAATTCTCCAGAGTTCTCTGTCTTTGTACCCACCCCACCTTAGACTCATTATTCTATTAATAATTGTTTTTTTACTGTGAAAGTGTGCACATGGCTCCCAGATGGTGGTTTGAGCCTCACATCAACAGAGTGGCCTGACAGTGATGGCTTCAGCTTTGAGTGGAGAGGAGGGTGATGGGCTGTGACTCACTCTAGGAGTTTCCATCATCTGCGCTGGCCAGTCAGCCCATCCATTATCTGTGGTTTGTGTCATCCTGCCTAAGCCTATTAGCTCATCTCTTTTTGCCAACTTGACATTCGGTTCTTTTCCTTTGTTCGAGCCCCTGGGACTGTCTGCCGCATTACCTTCTTATGTGCTCATTGTCCCATACGGTGTCATTTGCAGATAATAGTAACATGCCATTTATGAACTCCTGGATCACTAATAAAAATGTTAAATGAGTCAGAAGGTGACACCTCGCTTTTGCCATCTGCAGCATGTTGACATTTGTCATTACCTTTTAAGGCAGATACCAGAGCCTGCAATCGTAGCAGTCTAAACTAGACCCACTCAAACTTGACTATCAGCATCACAGTGACAACACCCTCATTAGCCATCATCGTCAGTCTCATTCACCCACAGTGGTGGCCTCTGGAGCACTCACGGAGCTGATCAGGGCGAAGAGAAGGGGAGCAAAGGGAGTTACGAGATCTGAGCGGATGGTGCCAGATCTGAGATTCAGTGGGTTTGCCTCTCTGGATACTTAGTCTGCAAGTAAATATCAGTGACATGTTGTCATGTTGTCACCAGGACAGCTTGGTGAAGGATGCACTGGCACAGGGCTAGCTCTGCTGGGTCATTTGAGAGGCAAAGCAGATTATTTTTGGTTAGAATTATCTGGCTGCCCTGCCTACTGTGATGAATTGATACTTTAGCATATACATAATCCAGAGACTTATAGGATATTAATTATCTTATTTCCAGGGCTGAACTATTAAAATACTGATTTAAACATCCTTATTTTTCAACTTTGTGGTTTGACTTTTCTTTCTCTTTTTCTTTTTAGACAAGGTCTCACTCTGTCTCCCAGGCTGGAGTGCAGTGGTGTGATCACAGCTCACTGCAGCTTTCACCTCCTGGGCCTAAGCAATCCTCCTACCTCAGCCTCCCTAGTAGCTGGGACCACAGACATGTGCCATCACACCCAGCTAAGTTTTAATTTTTTAAAAAATAGAGGTGGTATCTTACTATGTTACCTAGGCTTATCTCAAACTCCTGGGCTCAAGTGATTCTCCCACCTTGGCTTCCCAAAGTGGTAGGATTACAGATGTGAGCCACTATGCCCAGCCTGGTTGACTTTTCTCTTTTACGTAAGTTATTCTGATTTAAAAAAAAATTATTTTTGGTTTGGGTGCAGTGGCTCACATCTGTAATTCTAGTACTTTGGGAAGCCCAAGTGGGAGGATCTCTGGAGCACAGGAGGTTGAGGCTGCGGTGAGCTGAGATTGCACCACTGCGCTCCAGCCTGGGTGACAAAGCAAGACCCAGTCTCAAAAAAAATGTATTTTTGGATCTTCTCGTTAATTCACTACTTTCCTTAATTATTAGCTTGACTTTACTTCTCAATAGGAAATTCTCTCTCTCTTTTTTTCTTTTCTGGAAAATTGAACTTATTCCCCCGTGTGTTTAACTCTGAACTGTATACATTGGTAGAACACAATCTTACACGTTTCCATGTACCGTTCATTTTTGGTGTGTATTATTGTTTCCTCTCTATGGGTTTGAGTGATCCTTTGAAAGTTCATGCTGCAGGTGTTATTTCTCAGGACAACTGAAATTTCACTTTGAGATTTTCTAGTTTGGTTTCTACACTTTTGATAGATTCCAGGGTGGGCTGTGAGTCTTTTCCTTTTTTTCACCAAAGAAGGAAATGAGACATTGACATAATGACAGAAATGTAGAAATGTATGAGGCAAGATAACGGTGACATCACAGTAACAACGACTGTGACAGTGATGCAGTCCCTGTCACTTAGAATTCTGGCAAGCCACGGTCATTGGGTGGTGTTGCACTGGGAAAGTGAAGCTAGAGAAATTCTGAAATCAAGGACTGGTTTATGTGGAGCACTAGAACTTGGAATGTCTGTGCTGGGAATCTGAAAGCAGGAAAAGAGAATTTTGGAATCAGCAGCCATACACATCACACTTATCATTTCTTGGAACAGTTTCTTGGAAAAGGCAGTAACACAGGCAGGAAGAGGGTGAAAAATCAGCCTCTATGAACTTTTAACCATTTATTTAACTACAATTGATTGTGCCAGGCATTGAATTAAATGCTGTCCCTGCATTAATAATAATAATTTATTAAAAAGTGATGGTAATAATATTATTATTATGAAGAATAATAATTCGCAACAATCCTCCATCAACTCATTCAGCTTAGAGAGGTTAAGTAATGAAAGCTTTCCAAGGTGACACATAAGAGGAAGAGCTTGAATATGATCCTATTTGACTGCAGAGTTCAAGCTGTTACCATTAATCTAAATGTTAGAGATGCAGAGATGAATTAGATGATGTTGGCCCTCAGAGATCTTATCATCAAATGAGAAGGCAACGGAGTTCATGCAAGCACATTTTAAGAATGGTATGATGAGAGTTACGATAGAAGCATGCACAGGGATTATTGGGGTACAAAGAGGTGCATATACAATTCTACATAACAGGGGCATTGAGTCAAGGTATTAGGTTGGTGCAAAAGTAATTGCGGTTTCCCCAAAGACCGCAATTACTTTTGCACCAAGCTAATAGAAGGAAGGGGAGATGAGCCAGGTCTTTAGAGATGGCTCGGCCAGAAATTGTCCTCAGACCACCTTTCTAAACTTTCCTTTGACTCCTAAGTCACCAGGCAATCCTGGATTTGATTGCACTTTCAGGACAGTGACTTTAAATCAACAAGTGTTTATCCAACACCTGCTCCACAAAACGCTCTTTGCTGGAAGATGAGTGGGAATACATAGAAAAGAGAAGACTCGGCTTTGGCTCTGCAGTAGACAGCATCAGAGAAGGAGGAATGCAGATGTGCAAAGCTCAAGCAGTTCAGAGCAGAGGGAGGTGGGTGTGGGTGGGTCTCTCAGAAATCTCCATGGTGAAGGCAGCTGCGGGTACCTGAGGCAAGAGTGAGAGGGGGTGAAATTGGGGAAGGGATGGTGCTCCTGGCTTGGGCACATGGCATGTGCAAAGGCCAGGAGCTGAGACGGACTGTGCTGCTTTCAGAGGAGAGGTGAGCTAGTCTGAGGCACAGGATTCTGCTGCTGGAAATGGGCGATGTCAGTGCGCGTAGGAGGGGAGAAGCCTGCTTCTGGAACTCCTTCCTGGTGTCAGGCCCAGGACATTGTCCCTTCTCAACTGTGTTGCCTGCCAGCTGCCTGTGCTGCTGCAGAGCATGTTGCCTGCCCCAGTGGGGCTCTCACTTCTACCCCAATCTCTGCCTGTGATTGACTGACCTTCCCCCACCCACCCTACTGCCAGGTGGGGAGAGTCAGCTCCCTTTCACTCAGGTTGCCTGGTCACTGTCTTCTTAGCTAATTCCAGAGTGTCTTCAACTTCTTCTGGACTTGGTCCTTCTTACTCTTTTTTAGAGACAGGGTCTTGGCCGAGTGCGGTGGCTCACGCCTGTAATCCCAGCACTTTGGGAGGCCGAGGTGGGCAGATCACGAGGTCAGGAGATCGAGACTATCATGGCCAACACGGTGAAACCCCGTCTCTACTAAAAATATAAAAAATTAGCCGGGTGTGGTGGCGCATGCCTGTAGTCCCAGCTACTCAGGAGGCTGAGGCAGGAGAATCACTTGAACCTGGGAGGCAGAGCGTGCAGTGAGCCGAGATCATGCCACTGCACTCCAGCCTGGGTGACTGAGCAAGATTCCATCTCAAAAAAAAAAAGAGAGACAGGGTCTTTCTCTGTTACCCAGGCTTTGTAAATAACTTTTGAAGAAAGGAAACAGGAGGCAGTCTTGTTAGCAGTGTTGTGGGAAGTGGTTTTGTCTTCCTGATGGTCCAATCTTAGACGTTTAGGTCAACTTCCTAAGCACAAATTGAGTGCCCGTTATGGGTAACATCCTGTGCTGGCCACTCGGGGCAATGCTCAGGTGTGTTAGTCAAGCCTCTGCTTTAACCTGCTGTAAGACAACAAACTAATCATGTTAATAGGACAGTATAGTGAATAAGGGTGACACTCCGAAAGAAATGCACACATCCTAATCCCTGGAACTTGTGAATATGACCATATTTGGAAAAAAAGAAATTTACTGCTGGAGTGCAGTGGCGTGATCTTGGCTCGTTGTGACCTTTGCCTCCCAGGTTCAAGCGATCGAGCGATTCTCCTGCCTCAGCCTCCTGAGTAGCTGGGATTACAGCGAGCCACCACACCCGGCTAATTTTTGTATTTTTAGTAGAGATGGGGTTTCACCATGTTGGCCAGGCTGGTCACGAACTCCTGGCCTCAACTGATCCGTCTGCCTTGGCCTCCCAAAGTGCTGGGATTACAGGTGTGAGCCACGGCACCTGGCTATAAAAAGATCATTTAACATTTTAAATTGTCATAATTTGCGAGGTGTGGTGATGTGCCCTTGTAGTCACAGCTACTCAAGAGGCTTAGGTGGGGGGGACTGCTTGAGCCTAGGAGTTCGAGGCCAGACTGGGCAACCTAGTGAGATCCTGTTTCTAAAAAATATTGTCAGAATATAAAATTGTTTATTTACAGAATTGCAAGCATGTGGTGTATTCGAGAAAGATCTATTCCCATCCCAGCCTTAGCCTTGCTGTTATCTCTGGTTCACCTTCCATCCTTAGGGATGGAAGCCACATTTTGCTTTCCTAGGTGCCAGGATCATTTTAAAGCTGACCCAGGCTCAGATCTTTGTCTATGAGTATCTTTTCTCTGAGAGGAACTAGCAACATTTTCTTTCTTTTCTTTTTTTTTTGAGACAGAGTCTCGCTCTGCTACCCAGGCTGGAGTGCCGTGGCGTGATCTCGGCTCACTGCAACCACTGCCTCCTGGGTTCAAATGATTCTCCTGCCCCAGCCTCCTGAGTAGCTGGGACTACAGGTGCACACCACCATACTCAGCTAATTTTTGTATTTTTAGTAGAGATGGGGTTTCACCATGTTGGCCAGGCTGGTCTCGAACTTCTGACCTCAGGTGATTCACCCACCTTGGCCTCCCAAAGTGCTGGGATTACAGGCATGAACCACTGTGTCCGGCCTCTTTCTTTTCTTTTTTTGATTGTCATTTTTACATAATTGGGAATTTATATTTTTAATTTTTAATTTTAATGGGTACATAGTAGGTATATATATTTATGGGGTATATGAGATATTTTGATCCAGGCATGCAATATGTACTAATTACGTTAGGGTAAATGGGGTATCCATCACCTTGAGGCAGCAAACATTTTCTTGTTTGTGTTGTCTCTAGGTCAAGGCTGACTTCCTAGTCCAGAGGTGAATCTAAGAGCAGGTTCTTCCTTCTGACATAGAGAGCAGAGATTCCAAGCACATCACTCCTTTGTGCCACCCAAGGTCCAGTGGGAGAAGGGAGGGATCCCTGCCCACAGAGGGGAAGGGTCATGACTTTTACTGCCCCGGCTGGGGACAGGCGGCAGAGAGGAGGGGAGTGAGTGCTGCCCTTGGCCTTTGTTGGGCCCTGACTGATGGGCCAGCTTCCTCTGGTCAGGGGAGGAACCGCATTCAGAGATGGGTACAGTAGGTGTAACAGCAATGGCACCAGCAGAGAGTGGCTCTCCCACAACAGCCTGGCAGGGAGGCAAGCAGACTCATATGGGGTTAGCCCAGGAGTGCCCAAGATCCTGTGGGGCGCCTCAGGCTATGTGTGCACCACCACATGCCAGTCCTTTCAGCGTGAGTCACCAAATCAACTGGATTCATAATTTACACTCAGCTTGGGCTGGGCACAGTGGCTTATGCCTATAATCCCAGCACTTTGGGAGGCTGAGGGAGGCGGATCACCTGAGGTTAGGAGTTCGAGACCAGCCTGGCCAACATGGTGAAACCTCTGTCTCTACTAAAAATACAAAAATTAGCTGGGTGTGGTGGCAGGCACCTGTAATCCCAGCTACTTGGAAGGCTGAGGCAGGAGAATTGCTTGAACCCAGGAGGCAGAGGTTGCAGTGAGCTGAGACTGTGCCATTGCACTCCAGCCTGGGCAACAAGAGTGAAACTCTGTCTCAAAAAAAAAAAAAAATTAATTCACACTCAGCATCTGTGCCCAAACTCCATCAATTACTTTATGATGAAATCACATCATGCTGTTTATTAATTAGTGCCTGTGGTCTCCAGTAGTTTAGAGGATAGGCGGGTGGCCAAAGGAAGACACCTCATTACATGGTAGCTGTGGTTTGAATGGGGGTAACCCACAGTGCAGGGTGGGAGGGTGGTTCCTGGACATAAATACCAATACGTCAAGGTAAACTCAGCCAGGAAAAAAAAACAAGTCTACTGCCAAGTTCAAAGAGGCACGAATTGGGAGAGGATGATGTGGTGATGTTATTGCATGGTCTTTGAGCTTGTGGTCTGAACTTTCTTAGTAGACCATTTTATATTCTCTTGTCTAAAAAAAAAAAAGTCAACATTTCCCAGGTGTTTGACATCCTGCTAAATGCTTCACATGCATTATCTCCTTTAATCCTCTCATGAACCATATCAGTACTGTTCTTACTTGACAGATGAAGAAATTCCATGCTTACCCTGTACCTACGCATTCTTCATGCACTCGTTCCACTTGATGAAGCCCCAAAGACAGCATCTTTGTGTTTATGCTTCCCGTGTGGACAGCCAGCAGGTCTGGCTGCCGGATCTCTGGGTTGTGCTGGTAAAGTGAGTGCAGACAGCAAAGCAAGCCTCAGAGCAGCACAGGCTGCCGCAATCCTCCCGCAGGATTCTGGGGCTTCGGTTATATTGAGCTATGAGCACTTGCGGACAGATGTGGCTGTCAGTCCCCCTCTCCTCCCAAGCTCTGAGGGAACTCATGCTGAGTCTTCAGGGCCTGACATCTCAAGGTGGGGGAATCTCTTGAGCCCAGGAATTCCAGACCAGCCTGGGCAACATGGTGAAACCCTGTCTCTACAAAAAATACAAAAATTAGTTGGGTGTGGTGGCATCTGCCTGTAGTCCCAGCTACTTGGGAGGCTGAGGTGGGAGGATCTCTTGAGTCAAGGAGGTTGAGGCTGCAGTGAGTCATGATCACACCACTGCACTCCATCCTGGGTGACAGAGCGAGACCCTGTCTCAAAAACAAAACCTGGCCAGGCGCGGTGGCTCACGCCTGTAATCCCAGCACTTTGGGAGGCTGAGGCGGGCAGATCCCGAGGTCAGGAGACGGAGACCATCCTGGCTAACATGGTGAAACCCCGTCTCTACCAAAAATACAAAAAATTAGCCGGACGTGGTGGCGGGCGCCTGTAGTCCCAGCTACTTGGGAGGCTGAGGCAGGAGAATGGCGTGAACCCGGGAGGCAGAGCTTGCAGTGAGCCAAGATTGTGCTGCTGCACTCCAGCCTGGGGGACAGCGATATTCCGTCTCAAAAACAAAAAACAAAAAACAAAACAACAGCAAAAAACAAAACTCATCTCAAACCATTTCATTAAAATTCATGAGAAAGTAGACATTGTATCAATGTTTCAGAAGTCATACATATGATTAACCTATTCAAGCAACAAAAAGCAGTCATATTACAAAACTATATTTAGCAATTCTCTCTCTCTCTCTCCCTCCCTGTCTCTCTCTCCCTCCCTCCCTCTCCCTCTCCCTCTCCCTCTCTCTCTCCCTCTCCCTCTCTCTTTTTGAGACAGGGACTTGCTATGTGGCCATGGCTGGTCTCAAACCCCTGAGCTCATGTGATCCCCCTGCCTCAGCCTGTCTAGTAGCTGGGATTAGAGGCAGGCACCACTGCACTCAGCCGGTTCTTTAATAAACACACCATGAATAGTGTTCTCTCAGGAATCACTTCTAGAGACTCACGGGGTTACAGATCTTCTTTGAAGACTGTAGGACTTTGCAAGCATCAGGAGGCAGCCTGGATAGCGCCAGACAAGAAAATGACCCGTTGTGAAAATGCGGAGTCCACATTTAATAACTAACATTTAAGGGGTGTCCACTATTTGCCAAGCACTACACTAACATACTAACACATATAATTTTATTTAGTCATGAAATGGCATTGTGAGGCAGATATTAACAAAAAGGATCTGAGACTCATAGAAGGAATATAACCTGCCCAATTGGCCCTGGCAAATAAGTGAGAGCACTGGGCTTTGAAATTATGTCTTCTGAATTGAATTCCTGGGTTCTTCCTAGCCTACTGTCATTGCTTTGAATTCCTTGGACAAAATGACCCACAAAAGTACAAATCTTTACCTTCTCATTGCCTGTGTCAGCTATGGTGAAGAGAATAAATACAGGTGGGGAAGAGGCAAAAATCAGGTGCATTTGTAGACAGGTTGGTGCATGAAACAAACAGGAAGATATTAAGTCTTTTCTTCTTGGGTCATCAGACACTAATTAGGAGCAATGGATAACGATGCAAACCTACGAAGGCTTAACATAGCTGCAAAGCGTTCACAATATGAAGCTTCAATGAAAGGGTGATTTTTTCCAGAGACTTAATGGGGAATAGTTATTCAATACCTGGTACAAATGGTGAGGGTGAAGAAAGTTGTGATTTTTTTTTAAGAAAAAAAATTGTTTTGCTGGGAAGTCATGAAGAAGCAATGTCATCTCAGAGACTTAATAAGGCACGATGGTCCTGGACTTAATGGCTGTGGGAGCTGTTCATTCGTGACCTCAGGACCGGGCTGCTGCTTCTGGCGCATGTTCCTGAGAGTTATTCCACCCTGGAGTTAAGACTCTGCTGTGCTAGGATCATTGTGAAACCACAACACACACCCTAGTGATTCTATTTTCATGGACTGAGAAAAGCAAGTTGGAGCCACTTCCTGATCTGGCTGCCTTCACCCACAGTCTGTTCCTGGGGTGGGCATGGGGGCCGTGACCCTGAGGTCCTGCCCTCTCCTTCTCCTAGTCCGAACCCAAACCGTGAACTGGAAAATGGAACCCTGGCCAGGCCTGGCCTGAGGGACCATGTCACATTTGACATCTTTGTGACTCTGGCAGGTCACAGACCCACACCCCTCTCTCCTTCCCCAGCCCCCTCAGAATCTCCATGGTGCCCATGGCTGAGGTTTGGGTCCTCAGGATGGGGCAAGACTGGGGCAAGTGTGGTGGCCCATCAGTGAAAGAGCCTGAGGGAGGGTGATGGAGTTTGGATGTTGTCCTCTCTGAATCTCATGTTGAGTTGTAATCCCCAGTGCTGGAGGAGCGTCCTGGTGGGAGGTGATTGGATCATGGGGGTGGAATTCTCATGAATGGTTTAGCACCATCTTCTTAGTCCTGTCCTCACAATAGTAAATGATTTCTCATGAGATCTGATTGTTTAAAAGTGTTTGGCACCCCTCACCATCTCTCTTGCTCCTGCTGTTGCCTTGTGACATGCCTACTCCTGCCATAAATAAAAACTCCCTGAGGTTCCCCAGCAGTTGGGCAGATGCTGGTGCTATGCTTCTTGTACAGCCTGCAGAATCATTAGCCAATGAAAGCTCTTTTCATTATAAATTACCCAGCCTCAGTATTTCTTTAAAGCAATGCAAGAATGGCTTGACACAGAGAGCACAGCCGAAATTATTAGGAGAAAATCAAAGGCCAAAGTCATGAACACCAGCTTGAAAGTCAAATTAAGAGTTAAGCCATTCCTAAAATGTGGGACAAGGCTTGGAAGTGCTCAGAACTGGAGTGGAAAGAGAGACAGGTCAGGGTAAAGGGAAGCAGACTCCAAGCTCTGTATGATTTCCCCCTCCTTGGAAACTCATTGCTCTTCCTGACCCACCACAGGCGAGCCACCCTGAGCTTTCTTTCAGTCCCTCACATATCACAGGCTGGCTCTGCTCACAGGACCTCTGCATCTGTTGTCCCATCTGCCTGGAATGCCCTGCCCCTGATATTATTCTTAGTACTTAGATATCAGCTCAGATGTGATCTCTCAGAGAAGTCTTTCTCATTCTCCCCAGAAAAATGTAGTAACTTTACCTCCTAAGTCACAATTGCATTGCCTTAACTTCATAGTATCAATTACCGGTATTACAGTGCTGCATGTGTGTATGTACGGATGTAAGTGGTCTGTCTTCCCCAATGAGATGGAAATTCCAAGGGAGTGGAGACTTTGCTTTGTTCTATGCTATATCCCTAGCACCTAGAATAATTTCTGGCACTTAGCAGGCACTCACTAGATATTGCTGAATGAATGGAGATCCTGGTTGATGGCTGGGACTGGTGTGGAAGTGTAAATGGCTGTCTGACTGGCTGCTGGCCATTGATCAAGGATCAAAGAAGTCTTTCTGCATAAATCTGGGGAAATCTGGGGAAGAAGGTGAGGACAAATTTTCATCTCATTTGGCTCAAAGTAAGAACCAGTCCCCGCTTCCATTGCAAAAGGGGAAGAGGAGCACTTGCCTGGGTGTAATCAGACCCTCGGGATGAATAGGGACTTGCTAAGCTGGAACACCAAATGGAAACATGGCCAGAGAAAGCAGATTGTCTGAAAGCATCGTATGGAAGGTGCTGTGATACTGAGAGAGCCCTGTCTGAAATGTAGGAGCAGGTTTTGCACATAGGCTTATGTATTAGAATATGTGAGCTGCTATTACAAACCCCCAAATATATAATAACTCTAACACAGTAGAAGCTAATTTCTCCCTCACTGTCATCTCAAACAGGTGTTCCTGGTCAGCAGGCAGCTCTCTTCTAGACAGCGACTAAGGGATATGGGCTCCTCCATCAAGACTCCATCAGCTTGACATGCAACTCCTACAGTTCCCATTTTAGGCTGCCTGAAGCCAGGAGAAGAGGGAGGAAAGGGTGAAGAAGTCGTACTAGCTTGCTAATGGGCTCAGCCCAAAGGACACATACCAATTCTGTTCCTGCTTCTCATTGTAGAGTGGGACAGCGTACCCCACTACACACCAGGAAGCAGGAAGTATAGTTTTGGCTGAGCAGTCACTTCCCCTCATAACGCCATGCCCTGGAAGGGGAAGCGTCTGTTGGGGCGGATTCTTAACCTCCCTCCCAGAGGTTTGCAGTGAGATTTTCTCAGGGATCACATTGCCCATTTACTGCAGCATTAGTTTAAACTGGCTGTTCTATGGAGCAGAACTGGTGGCCAGTGGGACTCATGACAAAGGCAGCCAGTGGGACACATGGATTATGCTTCTCAGTGGTTTGGCAGCTAGGGTTGTAGAGATTGGAGGGTGTGGGTGTGACAGGTGCGGCAATCTCCCACTGATGCCATCCCTGAACCTTCCATCTCTATCCCTTGGTTTAGCAGCCCAAACTAATCCGATTCTAGGTCTAGCTTTCCCAAGTACCTGGGACCATTTCCCTCGAGTGTCTCTGGAACTTGCAATCTCTGAGTGGGTAGGCCCATGAAAGTCATTTTGCTCTCTGCTTCCTCTGTCCCTCAACCCAACCCCGTGCCTGCCAGTGTTCTGAGAAGGGAGGAGACAGGATGTGCTATTCCACATCAGAAAAGTGGTTTTCCTCTCCCTAGTTCATCAATCAAATGCAGGAGAGGAAAGGATCAACATTAACATGGGCATCCGAACATGAACAGCAGTTGAAGAGATGTCAACTATGAATGTTTTGAACACATTTTCAATGACTCTATAGGAGTACGGGAAATGGCTTTAAGTTTTAGAAAAAAACTTGTTTATTTTCCATTTACTGAGTATCATTTTGTATTATACAAATAATCTATGGATGACAGTTTAATGCTGCTCCATGCAGTGCTAATTTGTTAGAGCACTATTTGTCTCTGGAGCATTTTCCTAAAATAGATGTGTGTGTGTATGTAAAATAATCAGTTACAAAAAATGCCATATAACTTGTGTTTTTTAATATAAAACTTCCATTCTCTGACTGTTTTTGAAGCTAGGAGCAACATTACAAGCTCTGAAAGAAACACCAAACTACAACTTTGAATCAATTCCTTGGACAAAATTAGATATGATGGGTTCCAATTCTAATTTATGGGAAGCCTTGGTAGTCTCTATCTTGAGATGAGTCCTTTGAAAATTTCAGTGCAGGTTGCTCTACTGTGTGTCTCAGCTAGGTAAACATGAGACAGGTACCATCACTGTCACCAAAGATGATGATGAATCAAGATCCCCCTTGGAGATCAGCCTGGTGGGGCCAAGGTCCCATTTAAAATTAAAATTACAACTAAACATGCTCTGTTTCTTATCATCATGATTGCAGTTTCTTTCTTCATGTTTGCTGACATACAAGAAGCAGCAGCAAAATGTTTTCTAAGTAATTCCATTTTTTAATTATATAGTTTTTTTTTTTTTTTTTTTGAGACAGAGTCTCGCTCTGTCGCCCAGGCTGGAGTGCAGTGGTGCGATCTCGGCTCACTGCGAGCTCCGCCTCCTGGGTTCACGCCATTCTCCTGCCTCAGCCTCTCCGAGTAGCTGGGACTACAGGCGCCCGCCACCACGCCCGGCTAATTTTTTTTTGTATTTTTAGTAGAGACGGGGTTTCACCGTGGTCTCGATCTCCTGACCTCGTGATCCGCCCGCCTCAGCCTCCCAAAGTGCTGGGATTACAAGCGTGAGCCACCGCGCCCGGCTAATTATATAGTTTTAACTTACTTCCTGGGAAAGCAATTCTTTAACTGAAAAGCTCATAATAACCAAAAATATTAAAAACTGTGTTTGTTGTAGGAAACCATAGTCATTTACTTTTCATTTTTTTGAGACAGAGTCTTGTTCTGTTGCCCAGGTTGGAGTGCAGTGGTGCGATCTTGGCTCACTGCAACCTCCACCTCCCGTGTTCAAGTGATTCTCCTGCCTCAGCCTCCCAAGTAGCAGGGATTACAGGCGCCCACCACCACGCCTGGCTAATTTTGGAATTTCTAGTAGAGACAGGGTTTCACCATATTGGCCAGGCTGATGTCGAACTCCTGACCTCAAGCGATCTGCCTGCCTCGGCCTTCCAAATTGCTGTGATTACAGACGTGAGCCACTGCGCCCGGCCTGTGGTCATTTACTTAAACCACAAATTGTTTGTATAGAAAATTGAATTTGCTTACTTAAGCTGTGTATGAACTCCCCAGTCTCATGTTAATTAACCCACCACTCTCATAAATGAATTCACTAGCTTTATGTTAATTGACTTTCCATTGGATATACTGTGTGTATTC
Source organism: Hylobates moloch (assembly GCF_009828535.3). Classification (NCBI taxonomy): domain Eukaryota; kingdom Metazoa; phylum Chordata; class Mammalia; order Primates; family Hylobatidae; genus Hylobates; species Hylobates moloch. The sequence goes on along the minus strand of NW_026652297.1, from coordinate 34,694,461 downwards.
TCTTGTTAGTCAGAAAGCAACCAGTTCTAATCTAGTTTTCTTCCTGTAGGACTGTTTGAAATAATGGGTGGCTCATGCAGATTTTGACCCAAATATAGTGCAGAGCTTCATTCTTCCATAATATCCTCTGGGACAGTAAAAGCTAACTCTTCAGATTATACTTTTTTCTCTATACACATTGATTTTTCTATTTCAGGGCAATGGTCATTAATGTACCACACTGCAAATATTTTCAAACAATGACTGCTTTATCATTCTGTCCTGAGTTGAGTGTGTTTTGCAATGCATGTTGTTTACTCTGCCTGCCAATTATTTTGTGTTCTGGTGAATTGTCTTAACCCATAATAGTTCTCAAAGGTGTGTGAGTGATAGTGCTGGACCACTAAGAGCCACATGAGAACATCCGTGGCGTCTGGAGTTTATTCAAGGACATCGTGGAGGAAGCAGAGGGTAAAGTTCAGGAAGCAGTCGTGGCTTTGTGGATGTCCTTTGACATGATGAACACCACCATAAAAACAATTGCAACCTGGGAATGATTGGTTAATAACAGAACAAATGGAGGTCAGAAGAAACTGGGCAGAGAGTCTTGTTTTGACTTCAGTGGATTAGAAGAGAAAGCCCCATTATTACCAGTGTACGATTCCAGGGCCGCATCTTTACTAAGTGAAATGTTACAACCACCTTGAGGGTCTGATAAAGTCAACACTCAATTTCCAGGAATGTGTACCCCTCCCCAATACCTCCACCAAGTCAAAGTGGTATTTATTTATGTTATTACATGTAGTTAAAAAAAACTAACCATCCAGAGAGAAGACAATGAAAAATGCAAGTCTCTATCCTCTCTTTTCCAGTTCCATTCTCTAGGAGTGACCATTGTTAGAGTTTCAGAAATTTCTAATACCTATATTTGCATATAGATGATTCTAAACAGAAGCAAACTTCAGGCCATACATTCAGGTGGCAGGAAGTAGAATTATTAATAGTATTTTTTCCTATAACATAAATTACTTCTATTTTGAAGCTGCCATTGGGAAATGTGAACTTAAGCGCAGACATTTCAGGGTTTACCCCCGCCCTTTCCTGGAGCTGTGACTGAGGGGTGGTGACTGAGGGGTGTGACTAAGGGTTGGTGGATGGAGGGTGATAGGGTGCAAGGTGCAAAGTGGATGAGACAGGAGCTCCTTGGTGTCACCTGCCACCCAGCATTTTGGGGTTCTTGCTGCATTCAGTATCCAGCTGGTGGTTCGTGCAGAGAGCTGTTGCAGACTTTCTCATTCTGGCTTCAAGGCCTCTGAGATCTGGCTTCTCAGTTACTTCTGGGACCCTTCTGGGTGCCTCAGGAAACACTTGATTCTCCCCATTCCTGAGTGGGTGTTGCACAGGGGAAGTGTGCAATATCTCAGGGCCACCCCACTCAGTTGTCTCTGCTCTTCTGCTGCCATGTCCTGCAGCACATGAGGAACTCTGGAATGTTTGCTGCCTCCCTGTAGTGAGGCTGTATCTTCTCTGCTCTCGGATCTCCCAGTGTGTCTGGGGCTTCTACCATATCCTTCCCTGGTGCGTGGTTGGGGAGGGCCCTTTCTTAGGGACCCAATTGCAGTTAACTCACTTCCCTTTCCTGGTCCATGGAATCTCTGTTTAGTCTGAGAGTGAGCAAAAATGGGTTCAACTGAGCATGCATTCTTCCAGCATGATGGCTTGTAGCATAAATGATGTGATTTCAAAAGCCAGCTTTTTATAACTAAAAAACATTAGCTTTTGAAACTCTCAAAGCTATCATGCCTGCAGAATCAATAGCCTATTTAAAAATTCTAAAGCCAGGAATTGACATCTTTGTTCTCTGTATAGTGCTTCTCTGAGGCAGTACGTGTAGAATATTCTGACTGCAGCTGGAATGGCAGAAAGGTCACAGAGAAACAGGAAATATCAAGAACAAAGATTACATCACTATTCAAATAGTTCACTGTTGTAAATGTTTATCCTTTGAAAAAATACTCATGGGATCAATATTCACCCTTCTACACCTTGTCTTTTCTGTTTCTTTGTTTAATTGTATATTTTGGAGACATTCCCATGTCATTGCATATGGACCAAACTTATTCTTTTAAACATTTGCTTACAATTATTTTATATGGCTGCATCACAGTTTATTCAAATGGTGTATGCTGTTTTCTTGTTTCTTTCTTTCTTTCCTTTTTTTTTTTGAGACAGGGTCCTGCTTTGTTGCCCAGGCCAGAGTGCAATGTTGAGATCATGACTGACTGCACCCTGGGACTCCTGAGCTCAAGTGATCTTCCCACCCTGACTCCCTAGTAGCTTAGACCACAGACACATGCCGCCACACCCAGCTAATTTTTAAATATTTGTTGGGATGAGGTTTTGCTGTGTTGCCCAGGCTGATCTCAAACACCTGGCCTCAAGTGATGCTCCTGCCTCAGCTTCCCAAAGCACTGGGATTACAGGTGTGAGCCACTGCACCCAGCCTGGTTTATTTGTTATTACAAAAAATGCTCTGGCTGGGCACGGTGGCTCACACTTGTAATCCCAGCACTTTGGGAGGTCGAGGTGGGTGGGTCACCTGAGGTCAGGAGTTCGAGACCAGCCTGGCCAACATGGCAAAACCCCTGTCTCTACTAAAAATACAAAAATTAGCCAGGCATGGTGGTGGATGCCTCTAATCCCAGCTACTCAGGAGGCTGAGGCAGGAGAATCACTTGAACCAGGAAGTGGAGGTTGCAGTGAGCTGAGATTGCACCACTGCACTCCAGCCTGGGTGACAGGGTAAAACTCCTTCTCAATAAATAAAAAAAAAAATGCTCCAATGGGGGATGGCCTGCTTCAACATTACACCTTCGGGGCTTCGCTGGAAAGGGTTAAGCCCTTTGAGTAAACAGTTTTCTACAAATAGTAAATTTTTGCCTAAATTTTAGCGTTTCTCAGTGTGGTTATTTCTCTGAGTTAAATAGAGAAAGGTCTGTCTGCCCAGGATGAATTTGGCCAGTGGTGAGCTAGAACCCCCCAGGAGCTCACCTGAAAACCATCCCAGGACCTGAGCCCATGGAAAAGGCTTGTATAGGTGGCAACCCCGTTAGACGTTAAGTTTCCTTGAACCATCAGTGAAACTTGTCATCACCTGCTGGTGGTGTTCTCTAAGACAGCCCCCACTTTACTCAAGAGTCAAGAGAACAACCCTGTAATTGTTCTACTCAGGATCTTTGAATTACTACATGAAGTTCTCTGGAGAAAAAATAAATAATTGGCCTGATTGAACCTTAGTACATAGCAGATGCTCTTAATACCAAACATAGGTAGTTATGACCAGCATTTACAAATTCCAATTCATAAAGTCTGGAATATATAATGGAAAGTTATATGGCTATTTTTAATATTAAAATATACTATTTAAATAGCTTTAAAAAATTAAAATTCCTTCAGTAAATACTACTTCTGGGCTACAGTACTAAAATTTTGGTGCTAGTGGCTCTGACTCTAGCAAGTGGAGAGAATATCAGCTTATGTGGAAAATTTTTTAAAAATTTAAATTATTCATGCATGCATGTAACCAATGTTTATTGGATATAAATGTCTACTGGGTATGTGCTGTGTGAGACACCCTGTGTTAGGCTTCCATTGTCATTGATCTCATCCATACTTCCATCAGCATCCTCACAAAATACTAATACTCCTTTTCTTTCTAGCGTTTCATTTCCTATCCCCCTCTCTTCCAGGCTGCTGTTAACATTAGTATGACACTGTGGGGTCAGGAGGGGACAAAGCACACAGCATGTTTCCCAGTCCACCCTCCAACACCTATCTCTTGTTCACATCAGGGCCAACTGAGAACCACTCATCTGGAAACAGAGGTGACACATTCTGGCCCCAAGGACAGGAAGGGAGATGTTGATATCAGGGAGGTGGAGAACTTTCACTAAGACAAGAGAGACTAATATGTGTAAAATCCTTAGCATGGTGTCTGATCAATGATATGCACTCAACAAATGCTTCTGCTATGATTGCTGACCTCGTCTTTAGGTTGGCTGCCTTCTGCAGTGTCCTTATGGCCCTTCCACATGTGTTCTTGCTGAGAGAGCAATATCTTCCTCTACTTATAGGGACACAGTCCTATTGAATTAGGGTTCCATCTTATAACCAGCCTCATTTAACCTCAGTTACCTCCTTAAAGACCCTGTCTCCAAATATAGTCACATTTAAATAAGAAATTATTCAATGATAATTAAAGAAGAAATTATTCAATGATATTTGTTAAAGCATGATAAGGAAGACTTTATTCAGGACCATTGTGATAGCTATAGAGACCACTGCAATGGGTCTTGCAGTGAAGGAGAGAGATTGGGATCAACTTTGAATACAGCATGGGCATGTGGGACTTTATAGTCAAGGAGCAGGATGGGCATCGGTGGATGGAAAATTACTAAGGGGAAACATCAGAGGTAAGGGGGATTGTGGCTAAACCCACTTAACAAGGTTCCAGCTGAAGACAAGCTAGGATGATCACGCATCACCTGGGGGATGAGGAACCTGATCAGATGTCAAGAATGATCTGATGTTGAGGATGGGGTGGGGGTAGGGTTCTTGCTAAACTGACTGATATGGTTAGGCTTTGTGTCCCTACCCAGATCTCATCTTGAATTGTAATCCCCATAATCTCCGTAATCCCCACATGTCAAGGGAGAGACCAGGTGGAGGTAACTGAATCATGGGGGTGGGTTTCCCTCATGCTGTTCTCATAATAGTGAGTGAGCTCTCCGGAGACCTGATGGTTTGATAAGGGCTCTTCCCACTTTGCTTGGCACTTCCTTCCTGCTGCCTTGTGAAGGAAGTGCCTTGCTTCCCCTTTGCCTTCTGCTATGATTGTAAGTTTCCTGAGGCCTCCCCAGCCATGTGGAACTGTGAGTCAATTAAGCGTCTTTTCTTTATAAATTACCCAGTCTCAGGCAGTTCTTAATAGTGGTGTGAGGACGGACTAATACACAGACTGAGCAGGATTCTTTGCTAAAACTGGGCTTTACAAGGGAGTGCACAGATAGACTTAGGAGAAAGTTTAAAAGCTTGACTAAGTTTTGGTCAACAGAGAATCTTTTTCAGGGGGTTAGGGCTTCAACATATCTATTTTGTGGGGCACAGTTTAGCTTATAATGCTACATAAGGCTTTTTTGCAGAATTTTTCCAAGTATATTGGTTTGCCATTGTTGCATAATAACTACTTCACAACACAGTGGTTTAAGACAACAATGATTTATTAGCCTTCATGAGCCTGTGAGTCAGCTGGGGCTCAGCTGATGTAGGCTGGCCTGCTACTCTGTTCAGGCTTAGGCAGCTGGGACAGCTCTACTCCAGATGTCTCTCCTTCTCTGAGGTCCAGTGGGTTAGCCCAGGCACGTTCTTCTCATGGTGAAGGCAGAGTCACCACTGCGCAGGGGCAAGCCCTTGCCTATGACTTACCTACCAACATCCCATTGGCCAAAGCAAACCACATGGCCAAGCCCCAAGTCAAGGGGTGGAGAAATGCTTTTATTTATTTATTTAGAGATAGAGTCTTGCTCTGTTGCTCAGACTGGAATGCAGTGGTGCTATCGTGCTCACTGCAGCCTCAAACTCCTCAGCTCAAGTGGTCCTCCCACCTCAGCCTCCTAAATAACTGTGACTTGAGACAAGCACCATGCCTGGCTAATTAAGAATTTTTTTGGTAGAGGGGTTTTACTGTTTTGCCCAGGCTTGTCTCAAATTCCTAGCCTTAAGCAATCTTCCTGCCTTGGCCTCCCATAATATTGGGATTACAGGTGTGAGCCACCACACCCGGCCTACTGGACTGCAAAGTCACATAGCTAAAAGTCTGTGTGCAGGGAAGGATGAAGAACTGAGGTGATAATGAAATCTACAAGTCTGTCTTCTTGGCCACAGTGATTTGCATTTTTCCCACATGCAAAATATGGTCACCTCATCCAAACTTTCCACAGACAAGAAATAGGCTGTGAAATTTGCTAAGCTACTGAAATGTGCATATTTTCTAATGTTCTCTTCAGATGCATCCACAGAAGTGATGAGAAAAAAAGGACATTGCAGAGAGCAAAGCCAAGAGGTTTGGAGAGTGGTGGACAAGGAGCTACTCCAGGAAGCAGAACAAGGACTAAGTCAGGTAATACTGCCTACCCTCTGAATGGGGAAGACCTCACAACATTTGACTAAGGGATTTCAATTTTTTCGGACTAGAGGTGGCTGTATGCCTGCAATTCTTCACTAGTTCAAAAGGAAAGGCTTATTGCAATCACACTATTTCTCCATTGTGTCTCAGGAATATGGAGGTAGATAATTTATAAATCTCCAAATTAAGAAGACTCACATCCAAACCTAATATAGATCACAAGATCCTAGACTTCGAGTTTGAAGCTATGGTGGAATGAGACTTTGGGGTTCTTGGGATGGCAGAAAGGAGTTGGGATGAAAAGTACCGTTCAATGCTGCAGGGACCTGGGTTTGAGTGTGTTTTTCCTACTATGTAAATGCACAAGGGATCATTCCCCTAGGAACCCATCCTTCCATTATCTGTGCTGGGAAAATTGTAAGCAGTGGTAATACTATCCCCAATCTATACTCACCGATGCCAAACAGGTAATTTGCTAATATTTATTTATTTATTTTTGAGACAGGGTCTCACTTTATTGCCCAAGCTACAGTGCAGTGGCGTGATCATAGCTCACTGCAGCTTTGATCTCTTGGGCTCAAGTAATCCTTCTACCTTAGCCTGCCAAGTAGCTAGGACTACAGGCGTGCACCACCATGTGCATGGGCTAATTTTTTTGATTTTTAGTAGAGATGGTGTCTTGATATATTGCTCGGGCTGGTTTGGAATTCTGAGCTCAAGCGATACTCCCACCTCAGCATCCCAAAGTGCTGGGATTATAGGTGTGAGCTATGGCTTCTGGCATTAAGTTTTAAAAAATTATATTTTATTTTATTAAAAATCTTAGTCTTAACCAGGGAGAGATGCAACCTTGGCTTTTAACCATTTGTTAGGATAGGGCCTCACACCAGTCTGTTACTGAGCCCAGGGGAAACTCGGCATCTTGATTTTCCTTCTGTACCAGGACTGTGAGAAGATGAGTAAAGAGAGAAGAATCTAGTGGGAGGTGGGTAGGGTGGTATGATCACATTCTGCAGCACAAGTTGGCCATTGTCTTGGTAATAATGACTAATATTTTTGAGCACACACAAATGTATTGAGGTGGTTCTAAGCCCTTTACATGTTTTAGCTTAGTGACTCTGTGAGGCAGGTACTACTCTTACCCCAATTTTTCAGATAGGAAACTGAAACACAGAGCTTAAGGAGCTTTTCCAAGGTCCCAGAGCTAATAGGTAACAAGGTTGGGATATGAACCTGGGCAGAATGATTCCTATCTGTAGGCTTAATCACTGTATTAGTCCATTTCATGCTGCTGATAAAGACATACCTGAGACTGGGTAATGTATAAAGAAAAAGAGGTTTAATGGACTCACAGTTCCACGTGGCTGAGGAGGCCTCACAATCATGGCAAAAGGCACATCTTATATGGTAGAGGCAAGAGAGAATTGACAGCCAGTGAAAGGGGAAACCCCTTATAAAACCATCAGATCTCATGAGACTTGTTCATTATCAAGAGAACAATATGGGGGGAACTGCCGCATAATTCAATTATCTCCCACTGGGTCCCTCCAACAACATGTGGGAATTACGGGAGCTACAATTCAAGATGAGATTTGGATTTCGGTGGGGACACAGCCAAACCATATCCACCACTATGCTATTTTGTCCTGATGATTCAGGAAAATGGCCTGCACCTGCAATAGATTTACTACAAGAAACAGAGGCCAATTTTAGAAAAATATCTGCTGCAATTGTTCAAAAATATGTAAGGGGACATTTCCTCAGAGAAACAACAGTCGGCTATTACAAAAAAAATGCGAAAAATCCAAGACAAGAAAAGACCATAATAAAGCTAAATATAACAGTATAATGATACCAGGTGTCAGGCAGCAAATAGCAAACTTGAAACCATGGAAAAGGGAATTCATATAGTAGAGGACAAATTTAAGGAGGGTTTCAAAAGCATAAGAATAAAACACTTAAACTGATGAGCTAATAGTTGGATGACAGGTCTTGGAGATCCCAATTCTTTGGGAATAACAGTTTCTGAAGGAAAAAACAACAAAGAGAAAAACATGTTCAAAGGAACAAAGGAAAAATAAATCTTCATTTAAAGAAAGTTTTCTGCTTGAAAATGAATGACCATTGGTTAGAGGTAAAACTTATGAAAGGAGATTATGTTGGTTGTCTATTGCTACATAACACACTTCCCTAAAATTTAGCAGCATTAAAACAACAAACATGCGTTTATCTCAGTTTCTGAGGGTCAGGAATCTGGGAGTGACTTATCAGGATGAGATAAGTCAGGGTGTCAGTTGGGGCTGCAATTATCTGCAGATAAAGTTCTAAATTTGATAATTAAAATAGTCAACAAGTATATTGGCAAACATTTCAGAGAGAACACAAAAAACATACATAGACAATAAGCACATGCAATAATTCAAAAAGAACTTTGAAGGAAATAATCTACATAGGCAAAAATAGAAAAATAATGAGAAAATAAGCAATAAAAACACATGCTAACTAAACAGTGTAGGAAAAAAGAAAGAATGGTGTATTGATAGTATAATAGCTGATTTATATTGCTCTAACTGCACTTTAGGTACTAACTCATTTATTAGCCAGGATTTTTGGATTGCTAGTGAGAGAAACATAAATTAATTTATGCAAAACATTTATTTACAGAAAAGTTAAGTGTGGATCTGTTTAGTTGTGGCTGGGTTCAAGGGCTTCAATGTTGTCTTCAGGACTCAGTCTCTCTCTCTTTCTCTTTCTCTTTCTTTCTCCTCTCATCTCCCTCTGAGTTAATTTTATTTCCATGCAGCTTCTACTTTTGTGGTTCCAAAGTTGCTCATTGCATGGGCTCTAACTTACATCTTTGGAGCTGGTGATGTCAGAGAAAAGAGGGCACCTGTTTTCAGTAACTCCATCTAAAGTTTTAGCCTTGAGTCTTATTACCCTGGATTGAGGTGTGGGCTCCTATCAAGATGATGGCTCAATTCCTGAGCCAGAGAAGGTGCCCCAAAATAAATGCGGTGAAGGTGAATAAAGGGAGTCAATGGTCACTAGAAGTAACCATAACAAATTTTGTTGACTTACTACAAGCAAGGTGCTCTGCTACTAATACAGGTTACCTCATTAAAACCTCATAGCACATTCCTGAGGCTCTATCATCCTCATTTTACGTGGGAAGAATTTAAAGCTCAGAGAGATTAAGCAAATTTGCTAAGGTCTCGTGACCAGTGAATTATGGATGCTCAATTCAAGGTCATGTCTGTGTAACTCCAGAGTCTGTCTGTAATTTTAAGAAGAAGGGAGGAAATCACTCACAATCCTGCCATCACCATCACAACCCTGCCATTTCAGCATGAGAAAACATTTTGGTGTATCTCTTTCCAATGCTGCTCTCGCTCGCTCTTTCTCTCTGTCTGTCTTTCATTTAATTATGGGTTTCTGTTGCTGGTCTATTTATAATTGTAAGCCTTTCATACTAGATTGAACTGGACAGTAAAGTAGAATTCTTCTTTAATGTATATAACAATATTTCTGTCAATTCAAAGTATTTCTCTCCTTTTTGTTATGGCTTTTTCTTGTTTAGCTTTCTAATAAACTATTTTTCACTTTGTAATAAACTCTCTTTAGTTGAAATAAGCTCACTTGCACCTTTTAATCTTTGCTTATGCTAATGTATTTCTTTCTTAATAATTGTCGTTATGAAATGTATCATACACAAAAAGAGTATATAACACATATGCTTAAAGAATAGTAACAAAAATAACACTTACGTACCCATGTGATATGGTGCGGATCTGTGTCTCTGCCCAAACCTCATGTCGAATTGTAATCCCCAATGCTGGAGGAGGGGCCTGGTGGGAGATGATTGGATCATGGGGGCAGATTTCACCCCTTGCTCTTCTCGTGATAGTGAGGGAGTTCTCATGAGATCTGGTTGTTTAAAAGTGTGTGGCACCTCTCCCCACACCCCAGCTTTTCCTCCTGCTCCAGCCATGTGACACGTACCTATTTCCCCTTCGCCTTCCACCATGATTGTAAGCCTCCTCAGCCATGCTTCCTATACAGCCTGTGGAACCATGAGTCAGTTAAACCTCTTTTCTTTATAAATTACTCTATCTCAGGTATTTTCTTTTTTTTTTTGAGAGAGAGTTTTTCTGTGTCGTGCAGGCTGGAGTGCCATGGTGCGACCTCTGCTCACTGCAACCTCTGCCTCCCAGGTTCAAGCAATTTTCATGCCTCAGCCTCCTGAGGAGCTGGACCACAGGTGCCTGCCACCATGCCCAGCTATTTTTTTTTTTTTTTTTGTATTTTAAGTAAAGACAGGGTTTTGCTAAGTTGGCCAGGCTGGTCTTGAATTCCTGGCCTCAAGTGATCTACCTGCTTTGGCCTCCCAAAGTGCTGGGATTACAGGTGTGAGCCACTGTACCTGGCCCTCAGGTATTACCTTATAGCAGTGTGAGAACAGACTAATACACCATGATACACATAAAGGAAGAGGATGTTTCCAGAACTCTTGATGCACCTCTAGTTATATCCCTGTCTTCAAAGATAACCATAAACATGACTTTGGGCTAATATTTCTGTTGCATTTCTTTCTATTTTTACTGCACATATTATGTTAATTGTGTGACTGTGGGAAAGTCACTTAACCTCTCCGTATTTCAGTTCACTCATCTGTAAACTGGGAATAAGAAGAGTACTTATCTCACAGAGTTGTTATAAGGATTAAAAGAGTGCAATTAATTAAATATGTACAGTGTTCAGACTAGCACCTGGCCTAGGGTAAATACTATATAATAATTTGTTATTTTAATTAAGTCCTAAACAATATATTCTTTATTTTGCCTGTTTTTTAAGCTTTATATAAATGAAATTATACTGTACATATTCTTCTGTGACTTGCTTTTTTGGTTCAGTACTGTCTATGAGGGATTTATTCCTACTGATGTGTGTGAACAGTTCTTCATTTTTACTGCTTTGTAGAATTCTATTGTAAAAATATACCCCAGCTTATCCATCCTACACTTGATAGACATATTTTAAAGTTTCTTGCTTTTATGAACTGTGCTGCTATGCAAAGTCTTACACATACTTTCTAGTGTCCATGTGTTAGAGTTTCTCTACGTAATATACCTGGGGTGGAATTGCAAGATCATATAATATGCACATTCTCTATCTTCTATGAATCTTAATATTTCTTTTATATTTTCCAATTCTTTGTCTCCCTATGCTGCATTCTGGGTAATTTCTTCAAAACCACTATAGTGGATGGAGTCAGTGGTCCGTCTGTATATATCCGTCTGTCTTTACCACATCAGTATATCTGCCTAGCTTTTAACTGCCAACATCTGAATTTCATTGCTCTGGTTTTCAGAGCCCACTTTGCCACTCCTGTGAAGGTCAGAAGTGCCTGGCAATTAATGGCTTAGCAGGAACAGCCCTCAACCAGTGACTGATGGGTGAATGAACACAGCAGCTCAAGTGGGACAACCTTGATGTATGTGTTCTAGATGGGCTTCTAGAGTGCCTCCAGCGTGATGAAGCTCCAGTTTCCCACAGTGGTAAAAAGCTCAGTATCACCTTAATTGGCTACTTTGCCTTCTCTGTGCCTTTTACTCACTTCTTCACTGGTATTTCTTTCCCCTCCCAAATTAACTACTTACACTCAAATCTTTGTCTCTCAGGGCTGGCTTTAAGAGAACTCTGAGATATCTGTATATCTGTTCTTCTAGTTCACTAATTCTCTCTTTAGCTAGGTCTAATCTACTTTTCATGAAGTTTCTAATTTCAGTTATTTTATTTTCATTTTTAGAATTTCTATTTGGTTTCTTAGTATATCTGCTTGGTCACCTTCCATAGTCCCTGATTCTCTATCAGTCTTTTAATTTATATTTTTAAAAACAGTATTATTCATTCTTATTTTATAGTCTATCTTTGATAATTCCAACATCTACTGTCTTTGCCATTCTGATTCTGTGGTTTGTTGTTTCTGCCTCCTCTTCCTCATGGCAGTTTCTTTCCTGTTGTCTTTAGTGATTTTTGATTGTGAGCTTTGTCTGTGAGACTTATTTGAGGCCTGGTTTAAAAAATGTATTTTTTTCAGGCAGGATGCTCATTTGGTTTTTCTAGGTGCCTGGGGGCATTTATCTACCTGGGACACTTCAAATTCCATTTTTGGCTTGAGGTTTCTTTTTCGTTATATTGGTGGTTTGAGTTCTTATTCTAAATCCCTTAAATGTACATTTGTAGTTAGGAATTCTTAGGGTAGAATTTTTTCTTTCTTTCCCTTTTTTAGCTTCATCAAGAGCCAAGATGAGATAATAATGTATCCTACTAACTCCCTCTGTGGGGTATTTTTCCCCCTAGGTCATCCACTTAGAAAAGGATGTTTACCCTCTTGGGATTGCTGCTTTAAAAAGTGAATGTCTTCAGTTTAGCCTCACATCCAGTTAAGGCCCCAGGCTTTATCTTCTTAGACCCCCAAAAGCAATTTCCAGCTTGAATACTAGTTATTTCTTTCAATTTGAGCTTTCTTATCTTTTCTGGCCTTCAGAGAATACCTTTACTTTCTTGGTAGCTCATTCATGTGTTTAAAAGTTTTTATTTTGGAATGTATCCAGCTTTTATCAGTGTACTGTACTGGGAGAGTTTTCTCTAAACATCCGATCCACAATATTGCCATTTAAGCCTCCAATGTGCTTTGCAATAGTGATGTATCTTGCTGGCTTCCTCCTTTTCTTTTTAATATTGAAAATTCTTATTTTCTCCCATATATTTGGTAATCCCAGTATCAATTCCTTCAACCAATGTTGAATGTGCCCAATTATGTGCCAGGTATTCTTCTATAACTTTCCTGTGAACGAATCAGGCAAGGCCATGGTCTTGTGGAGCTCACATTCCAGAGAGTGTAAACCCAGAATTTCATTGCTATTATGCCATTGGGGCAGCTTTGAAATATATAATGTTAACAGTTATGCAAGGCTGAGAAAGATAGTGAGCAGTATTTTGTGTTTGGTTGCTGATATCTGCAAGTCAAAATAGGAAGAAATTATGGCATATTAATTTTTCTGCTTAGAAAGGTTAATTAATTGTATCTAGGTCTGAAGATGCAAGGTAGACAAGAGGTAAATGTGGATAAGCTTATTTTTGTGCATACAGAGGAGAAGAAGGAATGAGATTCTCATTCATGCAGCATTATGCAAGGTGCTTTGTATGAATGCTCCCATTTAATTCTGACCCCTTCACAAGTAAATTCCATGCAGTAGATATTGTCTCTATTTTCAGGTAAACTGTAGTTGAAACCGTTAGTTGTCCCTTAATATTTTTTCCATTCATCAATACCAATAGGTATTTTTAGCTGGTTATATGACTGTCTAGCTTAAAGATGATATTTTCCATTATCCCTTACAGTTAAGTGTGGCCGTATCACTAAGTCTGGCCAGTGGGATTTAGAGTGTAGTAGGCAGTAGCTTATGAAAATTTCTCTAAGAGACAGTTTGTATATGCCTTTTATTCCTTCTTTCATCCTGCTGCCTAGAATTGGATACTTCTTAGGGCTGTGACAATAAGGCCACATTCCAGAACAACAAGATTGAGAATGGAAGGAGTTAAGTCCCTGAGGGCTTTGGTCAGCCAGACTTTCATACCAGTCTTAGACTGCATATCTCTGAACTTTTATACTAGAGATAAATAATCTTCTATCCCATTTAAGGTACTGCTATTTATTTTTATTTTTCCCCTGAAATCTGTCACTGAACCTATTCCTAACTAATATATTGATTATGTAACTTGCCCACTAATACATCTGGGAAGAGACAGAATAAAGATTTGAACCCTGTGCTTTGTATTTAAGTACAGTCATCCCCCTGGTATCTGTGGGGGATTGGACCTCCCAAGGACACCAAAATCCGTGGATGTTCAAGTGTATGATATAAAATGGTCTAGTATTTGCATTTAACCTATGCACATTCTCCTGTGTACTTTAAATCATCTCTAGATTACCTATAATACCTAATACTGTGTAAATGCTATGTGAGTAGTTGTTATACGGTATTGTTTAGGGAATAATAACAAGAAAAAAAGTCTGTCCATGTTAGTACAGATGAAATTTTATTTTCCAAATTTTTTTTTTTTTTTTGAGATGGAGTCTCGCTCTGTCGCCCAGGCTAGAGTGCAGTAGTGCGATCTCTGCTCACTGTAAGCTCTGCCTCCTGGGTTTGCGCCTTTCTCCTGCCTCAGCCTCCAGAGTAGCTGGGACTACAGGTGCCCGCCACCACACCCAGCTAATTTTTTCATATTTTCAGTAGAGACGGGGTTTCACCGTGTTATCCAGGATGGTCTTGATCTCCTGACCTTGTGATCCACCTGCCTCGGCCTCCCAAAGTGCTGGGATTACAGGTGTGAGCCACCACGCCTGACCCAAATATTTTTGATCCATGGTTGGTTGAATCCATAGATGCTGAACCCCCAGATAGGGAAACCCAGGGATACGGAGGGCCGACTCTAATCATGGCTAAATAAATGACTAGTATTTGGTAAAAGGGAACTACTGTTTTATTTACACCAAGCTCAATTACTTGGTTGTCTTTTAGGCCTCCTTTGATTTTTCCTCCATTTTACCCACCTGTCCAAACTTTCCCTACAGTCTGTAACATACACTTCTTCATTGAGACTGGCCTCCTATGGCCCCTCATTCATACTGGTCTAGTCAGTCTGTAGCACATGAAGTTCCAACTTTGAAAGACCGAGGAAGAATATTTCAAGCAAGAAAGAGAGTTAGAGTTGAACTTAAAGCTGGTCATGATGGCTCGCACCTGTAATCTCAGCACTTTGGGAGGCTGAGGGAGGAGAATTACTTGAGTTCAGGAGTTCAAGAGCAGCCTGGGGCAACATGGCAAAATACTGTCTCTATAAAAAATACAAAAATTAGGGCGTGATGGCATGTGCCTGTAGTCTCAGCTACTTGGGAGTCTGAGGTGGGAGGACAGCTTGAGCCCAGGAGGTCAAGGCTGCAGTGAGCCGTGCTTGAGTCTCTGTGCTCCAGCATGGGCAACAGGATAAGACCCTGTCTCAAGAAAAGAGTTGGACTTAAAGATAAACGTGATTTGGATGGATGCAGAGTGGGCAACAGGAATAAATACATGGATGTACTATCAATTTTCCATGCAAGGTGGGTCCTCGGGTAATATATTGTGTCTCCCAGTAATTAAATTTTATGTGCTAGGAAAATCACATTAACATTATGAAAGAGAACAGTAAATGGGCCACTCCTTTAATGGTAATGAAACCTTTCAAGACTTAACTTTGCCTTCATTAAGTCATTTTAAAGGTTATGAGGACAGTGTAGATTATTGCTGTAGGATATCCTGGAGTTTGCCCTTATGATTAATTTCATGCTAAAATGAACAACAGAGCAGTGCTAATATGAATTTCTGATTTAAAAAATCCTTTTTTCATACCTTATTTTAGTTGTATCTATCATTCTTTTTTCTGGCTTTCAATACTCCCACACACATTGATAACTGAGGCTTTTGACTGGTATAAAAAAAATTTAGAAATGTAAAGAATTACTTTTGGAAAGAGATTTTAAAAATAATCTCCTGTTTCTTCTCTCTTGATACAGTTTCTTAAAGGACTGATTTTTTAGAGACCTAGATCCTGAGAGTAATGTGTACGTCAGGTAGTGCTGAATCCTGAAACCTGACTCTAGTAATGTGTGCGTGTGGTTGCAATTCTAAGTGGGTGGATGCCCCTGACTCTCCAGGATTGTCGGTGGTGATGGGATGATTCTGAAAGGCTCACTTTCTTTACAAGCACGCATAACCCAAGACTATGGCTGTCTGATGGCTGTGATTCTTTGCTGATGGTGTGTTAGGGCTCATAGAGCAGAAAGGAAGACTTGGTAGTGTATAAAGTAACTGATTATCATTAATCTAAGTCATTGCTTCACAAAGTGTGACTGTTGACTGATATTTAACACAAGGGATTATGATAAGTTTAAAAAATGTTAATCTGAACAGAGTTATACGGGTTTCTGGGTTGTTGGACATTTCAGGGTCCTTCACATGCTAAGGTGCTAATATGCATTGTGAATCTCTAAGAGCAGAATGGAGTAGAAAGCATTCCCAAACTTTGATTCCAAGACCCATTTTTTTTTTTTTTTTTCTTTGAGACAGGGTTTAGCTCTGGCTCAGTCACCCAGGTTGGAGTACAGTGGTGTGATCTCTGCTCATTGCAATCTTTGTCTTCTGGGCTCAACTGATTCTCTCACCTTAGCCTCCTGAGTACCTGGGATGACAAGCATGAGCCACCATGTTGGGTTAATTTTTTTTCTTTTTAATAGAGATGGAGTTTCCCCATGATGCCCAGGCTGGTCTTGAACTCTTGGGCTCAAGTGATCTGCCCACCTTGGCCTTCCAAAGTGCTGGGATTACAGGTGTGAACCACCACACCTGGCCTCAAGACCTACTCTTTACTAGTAATCTGACAAAAATGATGCTGCATGGAAACCCCACTGATCTAGGCAATGTAGAAGTTTCAGGCTGTGTTGTAATGAGGACCAGGAGGTCAAGAGTGTGAACAGTGCTGTCAATAATCTCATCTGTGAGAGTGAGACTGGACCATTTCTGAACACAGAATTGTTTCAGTTTTCAGCCCAAGGACTCTGCAGAGATCTAAGTCCAACCTCATCATTTTATATATCAAGGGACTGAGGCCCAGAGAGGTTCATAAGTGTGTTCAGGGTTGCATCCTGGTTAGTGGAAGCTGATGCTAGCACCATGGTCCTTTGATTCTCAGAGCCCATTGAAATGCCTCATTTGGTGGGTAGGCTGCAGGGCACACTGTGAGTTCAGTTGGTGGAATGGACATTGGTGGTAGAGTGAGCAGTCCAAATGGGCTGGATCAGTGTTTGGTTAGGGATATTGCTATTCCTTCAATCATGCCTTGGTGACATAGTCCAGATGCCTCAGCAACCTGGTGACTCTGGACAAAGTCTAGTTTGTCAGTTTCCTTATAAAACATGGAGCCCACATCTAGTTTTCACCTCCCAGCTGTGCTTTGACCAGTGCAGAGTGCATGGGGATACTTCTCTTCTTGCATCACTATTGATATACTATTTTTGAATCAATGAAGACCAAGAACAACATAATTATTTTTCTAGGAACCAGTTATCACTTTTTGGCTCATTTTAAGCTAGGTGGTTGACCCTAGCTCTGTTTTATGTAAGTTAGTGTCTAGTCAAGTTTCTCCTGAGCTTACTTGATTAATTTTTCAAACCTAAATGTAAGTCTTCACATTAACCCTGTTTCATTTCATTTTAGTAATTTTGGCCCAGAACTCTTGATTGTCAGGATTAATTTTGGATCTTGACTCATCATTTATTCTTGCAACTCTCTCTTCTAGTACTACAATAATCATAGAGGTAGTATGCAAGCCTCTAATTTCTCTGTTTTTCAACCAGGCTGTTTCTCTGTAAGGACAAGGAAGGGAAGCTGAGGAAGATTTATTTAGCAACTATAATTTGCCAAGTACTGTGTCAGGTGCTTTACACATATTTTGTGATTTAATCCTCATAGCAACTGTATGAGACTGTAACTTCTTTTGTAAAAGGAGAATGGAAGTTCTTATCTCACAGTTTTGGTGAAGAATAAATGAGATAATTTAAATTATGTACTTATTAAAGTGCTGGCACACAGTAGGCACTTGATAAATATAAATTGCAATTATCTCTATCCCTCTTCCTTCATCTTCTCTTTGGACAGAATAGGGACAAGGACAGAAAGATAGCTGATATGGTTTGGCTCTGTGTCCCCACCCAAATCTCATCTCGAATTGTAATCCCCATAATCCCCAGATGTTGAGGGAGGGACCTTGTGGGAGGTGATTGGATCATGGAAGCTGTCTCCCCCATGCTGTTTTCATGATAGTGAGTTCTCACGAGGTATAATGGTTTTATAAGTGTTTGACGGTTCCTCCTTCACATGCTCCCTCTCGCCTGTCACCATGTTAGATGTGCCTGCTTTCCCTCCTGCCATGATTATAAGTTTCCTGAGGTTTCCCCAGCCATGTAGAACTGTGAGTCAATTAAACCTCTTTTCTTTATAAATTACCCGGTCTCGGGCAGTTATTTATAGCAGTGTGAGAATGAACTAATACAACATCCCATTAAATGATCCATCTCTCAGCTGCCACGGAAACACCAGTCAGCTCCTACCAGCATGGTCAGACAGTTTCACACCATGAATTATTTATTGTGCATTACAAATTACCCCCAAACTTAGCAGCTTCAAATAATACACATTTATTTTCTCACAGTTTCTGTGGGTCAGAATCCAGGCACAGCTTTGGGATCCCTCATAAGGAGGCAACAGAAGTGCTGACCAGGGCTGCATTCTGATCTGAAAACTCAACAAGGAAGGATCTTCTTTCAGTCTCACTCATGTATTTATGGACCCAGGCCAGTTCCTGGATGGTGTTGCATTGAGGGCTTCAGTTCCTTGCTGGTAGTCAGGTGGAGGTCACCCTCAGTTCCCTACCATGTGTACCTCTTCAACTTGCCTTATCAGAGCAAACATGGAGAGAGTGAGAGCATGGATAAGACAGAAGTCAGTTTTTTGTAATGTAATACCAGAAGTGACATCCCATTACTCTTGCTGTACTCAATTTTTAGAAGTGAGTCATTAGGTCCAGCTCACATACAAGAGGAGGGAGTTACACAAAGGAGTGGACACCAGGAGGAAGGGATCACGAGGGCCCCGCCAGCAGCTTCCAACCACATGCAATTATCTTCTTCATCAGCTCACCCAAT
This sequence comes from Hylobates moloch, assembly GCF_009828535.3. Lineage (NCBI taxonomy): Eukaryota > Metazoa > Chordata > Mammalia > Primates > Hylobatidae > Hylobates > Hylobates moloch. The sequence continues at coordinate 34,675,496 of NW_026652297.1, read as the reverse complement.
GCATTCATTACTGGCAGTTCTGGGATGTAAATGCAGGTTTCTAGACCCTTGCTCTTTCCCCGAGTCTACTGTGGGAGGAATACTGATTGTTAATTGTAGTTGAAATTGTAAGCTGATATGTAGCCATTTTCTACCTTCATTTTCTACATTTTTTTCCCTTGGCTTTGTTTTGGGGCAAGTGCAATTTAGTTGTGAACATATTGGAATGAGGGGACTTTCCTCACATTTACTTATCCTTGATCCCCTCTCTCTCATTCTCTCAAGTAGTGTTTCAACCTCTTCAAGGCTTCAAATCTTTAACATTCTCACTCTCAGCAAATAGCTTTGTTTCCAGCTGCATAGAGAAAGTAGACAATATCAACTGTGAACACTTTCAACTCCTGTCTCCCATGCACATCCTTCTCCCCTACTTTTTGGTTTGAGAGGATGGGAAGTCATTTCTTCTGTTTCTTCCTTCTTTGTAAAATTTCATTTCCTTTCCTTCAAATCTTGATTAATCAATTATCCACAATGTTGAGTCCATTGAGGACCAGTAAGCAGCCTTCTGGCTTTTCCACCTGAGTGCCGCACAATTCAGGAAGTAAATCAAAGAATAAAGACAGAAGCCACAGCAATATTATGGATAGAGCTGAGTTGGAGGATGTGCCTTGGTGTCTCTGTCAAATGGACCTGAGATCTGAACCCCAGAACTGGTCAGTTCTCAGCAGTGCTGTATGGTAGCCTTTACAGGTCAAAATTACATCATGGAGGAGCAGAGGCAAATTTGTGCCTTCTGTGGGCAGGTTCACTTCTGGTAGGGCAAAGGGAAGACTTGAGCCACGGGTGCCATTTTCTTCCTAAATTTGCCAATCAAATAAGATAGAGTAAGCAACGTTAATTGAAGTCTTCCCACAGGAAAGCAATGTGTGGAATGGAGAAGGCTGCTTCGGCAACATCCTCTCCCATGCACCTTAAACCTCTCTTTCTCAGCTCCTTTCTGGAGTTAAGATGGAAAAAACTGATGTGTGCTTATTGATGTAGCCAACAAGCATACATCAGTTTTTTCCAACTTAACTCCAGTATTTTCCCTAATTCATCCGGAAATTGCTGCCCTATCCATTCTCCCTCCTACACAGCCAAGATTCTTAAAAAACCAATTCAAATTTGCAGAATCTCCTCACTTATTTCTAACACATTTCTCAAGCCAATGAGTTTTGACTTCTACTCTCACTAGTGCATAGCAGTTGCCTTGGCAGAGGCCCCCAGTGACTTCCTGCTCATCGAAGCCAATGGACCTCTGGTGGTTTTAACTTGACCTAACTTCTCTTTAATATTTAACCCTCCTGGACACTTCATTCCTCCAGAAAGGATCACTTATTTCCAGGCTTCATTGTTGATTCCTCTTGCCACGTTCACTATCAATGCTTTCCAGGGCTCCTCTCAAATTTGATTAGTTTTATTCTGTTTACTCTTGGGTGAATTTTTTTTTCTTTGAGCTTTAACTGTCACCTCTTGCTAGTCACTCCTGAATATTCAGCTGGAGTCCAGACCTCTGTCTTGAATTCTAGATCCATATGGTACATTGCACAATCTGGCAATGCCAACCTTTCCACTCTCGTATTTTCTACCTGTCTCCCCTTTACCCACACTGACCTAGCTATACTCCATTATTCTTTGATCATTCTAAGCTTATTCCTACCCCAGGGCCTTTGCACTTACTGTTACTTCTGCCTGGAGTGCTCTTCCCCTAGAGGTGTACAAAGCTCATTTCCTTCATGTCTCTGCTTAAGTATCACAGCTTCAGAGAGTTCTTCACTCGCCACTCCCACCTCTGTTTACATTTTATCATAGAATTTATCACTATTAAAGTGTGTGCGTGAAGTGTGTGTGGTGTGTGAGCACACGTGTATGTGCTGATCCTAAAAGAATTAAGTTCCTCAAGGGCAAGAACTTTGAATTATTCACTGGCATATCCCTAGTACCTATAATATAGATGCTAATGACACTTGTTTAGTGGATAAATGTTTGCTTGAAATTTGTCTTTATGACTCATTGTCTCTCATTAACTCCTACAAAGTGGTTTGTTACTAACATACCTGTTTATGAATTTAATCTCGAATTTCTCTTTAGTTTTCTCCTAAGTAAAAATTTCAACAATTGAGGCTGGAATTTTATTTTCTTATAAGATTAGCTCAGAAAGCTAAATAAAACTCTTTGGGTTTTCTCATCAGAAAAAAGAAAGCTCAGGTGCACCGAGACTGGCCCCATAGTGTTTGCAATCACTGTCATGATTGGGTTTTTGCAAGCTGGCACCATGGGACAACTTCTGCCTGATGTCTTGCAATTGGGATTCCCACTAGTACTGCCCTAAATCCTGGCAAGAAGACCTCTTGCTTTGAGCCCCATGCTTTACAGAGCTCCACTCTCATCCTTCTTTGTTCCTTTCCCTCCCCATTAAGCAAGAAGTCCTTGGGATAAGAGAATAAAACCATCTGGACCCCATATAGCTTCCTTCTGGAACACATTCCTGATACATGAGACCTCAGAGTTCTCTGCCCAAATGGTCACAAACTTCCAAGGCTTGTGGCCCTCTTTCTGAGGTTTTTCCTCTCTAGAGTGAAGTATGCTGACTGTGTGTGCCCACTTGAGCCAAGTGATGGCCAAATCATTGACTGTTTCAAGGACCATGGGTGAAGCTTCAACTTACGTTCTTGGTTGTACACTGGACTACTTGTGGCAGGAACTGGAGGTGGGAAGAGACCATTTTTCAGGAGTAGATTTCTGGAAGTCTAAGGATTCTGAATTTGGGTATGTTTGTCAAGGTAGCAGTAGCAATCTTTTAACTAGTGATGCTAGCTTGATATATAACTCATACATTGGATGTATAATCTACTTGGGCCTCCACTTGTACTCTTGGCCAAGGCAATGCCAATATTAGGGGTGAGCCTGGTTCCACAACTGTCTTCATAGAGCTGCTGCCTTAGACTTACGTCTGTGTGGATGCACTGATTCTAGATGAGGTGTTTGTACTTTTTAAAAAAAAAAAAAAAAAAAAGACCTGAGTTTTTAGATAACCAAAATCTTACCTGGAAACCCAGCATATAAATATAGATATAAAATGAATATATAAATATAAAGATGTTAAATGAGTATATAAATATAGATGTAAAAGGACTCTGGCTAACCACAGGAATGAAAGGCTCAGAGCTCTCTTGGCTCGGGAACTCCCCACTTTCGTCTCCTCCCTCCCTTTCTTGAGTAGCCTTGAGGCACAGCCATGGAACTCCAGGACTTCACGGGCAGACACAGTTCAAAAATTAGGGCTTTGATCAGCTTCTCACGTTGGCATTTAGTGCACTTATGTTCCATGGAATGTCCTTGGAATAGTGCTATTTAAACAAGCTTGGCAGAAGCAGGGCACTCTTAGACCCCATCAGCAATCTCCACGTCCAGCAAAGTGAAATTCCTGCAGAAGAGAGACTGGTTTACCTTGTATAACCCAGAGTTTCTCTAGCATATCTTACCACGAAATTCTCTGCTCACAGAAGTCCTTTTAATAACTTGGTGAAATGTTATCTAAGACAATTCCCTAATGTGAAACAGAGCTACATTCCCATAAAATCTAGTCACTTATTTTTTCCCCTATAAAAGTTTAATGAGTAATTATAAATGATTAATATAAAATTTAGATTTCAAGGGATATAGCCCTTATAGAAATATTGTGATAAATCTCTCTGTACATTAAAACTATTTATTTTCACTACCTTAATTTTGTATTTTTTAATGCTGTATTTAAAATTGTCTTTCAGCCAGGAGTAGTGGCTCATTTCTGTAAGCTCAGTGCTTTGGGAGGCTGAGGTGGGAGGGTCACTTGAGGCCAAGAGTTCAAGACCAGTCTGGGCAACATGGCGAGACCCCTTCTCTACAAAAAAATGTTAAAAAAATTACCCAGATGTGGTGGCATGTACCTGTAGTCCCAGCTACTTGGGATGCTGAGATGGGAGGGTCACTTGAGCCCAGAAGTTTGAAGTTACAGTGAGCAATGATTGTGCTACTGCAATCCAGCCTGGGCAACAGAGCGAGAGTCTGTCTGTTAAAATTTATTTTTTTTTTGCTTTACAGAGAAACGTCTAGCTTTCACTCATTTATTAAAAAATTCCATAAGCCCTATTCACAGCTCCTGGCTTATTCTTGTAACTACCTCTATAGCTGGAATTTTATGTCTTTGCTGCAAATTCTGATGACAATAGCAAAAGATCTATTATGTTCTGATAATCTCAGGCTGCCAGAGTTCCTGGATATTGTTTAGATGTATGAGAACTAATTTTCCATTTAAATAGCTACTGTCTGCCATCTTCAACTTGGTGTTCAGCTGGAAGATAGAGACTAAACACTGTATTAAGTCCACACAGTATTTAGATTGGCAGTGGTATGGGTGGTCCCTCCCCACTGTCTCTTTCAGATTAGAAGACTCTTAGTCACTGCCTTCTTGTCATACCTGCATTGATATTCTTCATTAATTTCATTTAATACTTATATCAGACACAATGGGATATTTAGCTTCCAGCTCTTCTCAGATGCTAATGGTAACTTCAGTATTTGATTTTTCATCTGACCCATGTTTTTTGCACAGGAGGCCATAAAATAAAAAGATTTTATTTCCTTTTGAGCTTTAAAAGGGTTATAGACAGATCAAGAAAAAAGTACAGTTTCTTTTGCTTGCTTTTAATAAGTTCTCAGAATATGACAAGATGCTGCGGATCATCAGTTCCTTCCTGCAGATGCCTCTGGCCCTTACTATGCCCTCTAACGTCCCACGCTGGACTTCTCTGCCATTGCAGCCTGGGTGCCAGGTGCCTGGAAACCCACTGGGGCTCACACACACATAAGCTGGAAGGCACTGGGAGTGTTAACACTTGGGGCATGACCTTTGATCAATGGGTTTTGGAAACTGGTGAATAAATGTTTCTTCCTCTATTCACAGTTCTAAAACATATTTCATATGGCTTGTCAAATAGTCCTTCAGGACTGAGAAGCCAATTACCCACAGTGGAGGCCAACTTGCCAATGCCCATTTCTAGGGACCCTTCCTCCTTGCTCACTTGCTGACACTGTCATTCACATCCTCTCCTTGGAATCATGTATCTCAGGAAAACACTCACACATAAGGCTTTGTCTGCAGCTCTGCTTTCAGGGAAACCCAAGCTAAGATAGTAATTAAGTTATAGCTATGTCTACTATATTTTACAAATATGGGTTAAAAAAGTGAACCATCATTTTATGATTCTGAATATATTTATGAAATAAGTTTAGAGAGGTATGAGCATTGAACCACATTTACTTATACATTTAATAATTCTCCTAAGGCTGGGCACAGTGGCTTGACTGAGGCCAGGAGTTCAAGATCAGCTTGGGCATCATAGCAAGAACCTACCTCTACAAAAAATAAATGTAAGTCAATAAATTAGCTGGGCATGATTGGATTGATAGAGCCCAGGCATTCAAGACCAGCCTAGGCAATATGGCAAGACCCTGTCTCGCTTATATTCAAGTAATAAAAATAATTCTTTTGTAAGTGGGGCTGTCTCAAACCTTTATCCATTAATTCTTCCTTCCATCTCTGTCTGTTTATTTATTTATTTATTTTTTTTAGAGTTGGGGTCTTGCTCTGTTGCTCAGAGTGCAATGGTGCTATCATGGCTCTCTGCAGTCTCAACTTCCTGGGCTTAAGCAATCCTCCCACCTTAGCCACCTCAGCCTATAGGCATGCACCACCATGCTCAGGTGATTTATTTTTATTTTTATTTTTTGTAGAGATAGGTTCTTGCTGTGTTGCCCAAGCTGATCTTCAACTCTTAGCCTCAAGCAGTCTTCCTGCCTTGGGCTCCCAAAGTGCTGGGATTACAGTCATAAGCCACCATGCCAGGCCTCCATTGCTCATCTTTAAGACCATTCTGAAGATTCAGAAGGTGGAAGCTGCTTACTGGTGATGTGAAGGACATTCATTTGATGAAACTCAAAAATATGAGTGACCATAGCATAAGAATCCTGGTCCTAGACTCATTGGGTACCATCATAGACATTCTCTCTGGACATTTGTTTTCCTGCTCCACAATATATGTTGATGCTCTCTGCTGACCTGCATAAATTACAGACAGATATATATCAACATTTATTCCCTTGGCTGGCATTTTATTTTTTATATACTACAGAAATAACAAAGAGGACAAAAAAATAAACAATGAAGTCAGGGTGAAGGAGAAGTGAGGGTAAAAAAAAATAATACCCAAATACATGTCATAGACTCTGTGTAATGACTACAAGAGCATTACAACTGGATGTGTGCTTCCTGCTAGCCAAAACAAAGGGAAAAATTAGTGCAGTAGTCATAGTATCCATAAAATAAAAATTTACCTGCTTCCCAGGAGATTCAGAGCTTGTCTTATACCCAGATCTGAGAAGAGTTTCTTAGGAGGTTCCACAGAGGGGTATTATATGCCTGGCCGATTAACACTCTCCATAACATCACTGCTGCACAGGCAAAGAGGATGTCTTAGGCCTGTTTCTTTTTGCATCCCTCAGTGTTGCTTAGGAAACTCCCTGATGGTCTCATTGACTGAGTAAGGGATGGACAGCTCCCCTCATCCTTCCCCCCCCTTTTTTTTTTTGAGACAGAGTCTCACTCTGTCGCCCAGGCTGGAGTGCAGTGGCGTGATCCCGGCTCACTGCAAGTTCCACCTCCCAGGTTCACGCCATTCTCCCACCTCAACCTCCCAAGTAGCTGGGACTACGGGCGCCCACCACCACGCCTGGCTAATTTTTGTATTTTGAGTAGAGACAGGGTTTCACTGTGTTAACCAGGATGGTCTCGATCTCCTGACCTCGTGATCTGCCCACCTTGGCCTCCCAAAGTGCTGGGATTACAGGCGTGAGCCACCGCACCTGGCTGGACAGCTCCCCTTTTTAAAATTTTCTGTAGAAATGGGATCTCACTATGTTTCTCTGGCTGGTCTCAAACTCCTGGTCTCAAGCGATCCTCCTGCCTTGGCCTCCCAAAGCACGGGGGTTACAGGTGTGAGCCACCATGCCCAGCAAACAGCTCCTTTTTGAGGCAATATTCCACAAATGTTATTTCTTCCTTGTGGACTTTTGATGAGAATTGGGCTAGCCTGGAGTATGCCCTGGGACTACACTTTAAGTAGACACAATATCAATTAGATATGTATCTCCTCGTGTGATAAAAACTTAAACTCTGTAGTGCTGTTTCAGGTTTTTGGGTGAAAAAATTATAGTAATTTGGTCAACAAGGAGATAGGACCACATTATCTGGACAACAGAGTCCTTTCTTCCTTTTGTCAAAAGGAGTAAAGGCCACACCTCTATTAACACATTGATTAGCTTGCTTTGCATTTAGTTGAACATTATTTCTTTTTCTTTGTATTTTTTGTAGAGACGGGAGTCTCACTCTGTTGCCCAGGCTGGTCTTGAATTTTGAGGCTCAAGCAATCTTCTCACCTTGCCCTTCCAAAGCGCTGGGATTACAAGTGTGAGGTGCTGCGGCGGGCCAGTTGAATATTTGTGTCTCTGTCTTGGTGACAGTTATGTGGGGATCTGAGCTGTCAAATGCTGTCACTACTGAAAACATTTCCTAACTCTTTTCAGGGCCCTGGGATGTTTTCTTGGGGGATTCTTCCTGAAACCCTGGGCCAATAGAAATCTGTGTTTTCAGACTCTGCTGTGAAGTGGAGCCTCTAGGAATGGGTGTGGCTCAAAGAGCATAAGGATGTGCATTGTTTCCTGGGTTGGTAGTGATTTCCATTTCATCAAGAGTGTCACAGTCATTTCTCACAGTCTGTGTGTGACACTCTTGATGACATGGAAATGAAATTACTATAATTTTTTTCACACAAAAACCTGAAACAGCACTATAGAGTTTAAGGTTTTATCACATGAAGAGATGCATATTTAATTGATATTGTGTCTAATAAAACTTAAGGTGTAGTCCCAGGGCATACTCCAGGCTAGCCCAATTCTCATCAAACGTCCACAAGGAAGAAATAACATTTGTGGAATATTGCCTCAAAAAGGAGCTGTTTGCTGGGCATGGTGGCTCACACCTGTAACCCCAGTGCTTTGGGAGGCCAAGGCAGGAGGATCGCTTGAGATCAGGAGTTTGAGACCAGCCAGGGCAACATAGCGAGATCCCATTTCTACAAAACATTTTAAAAAGGAGCTGTCCATCCCTTGCTCAGTCAATGAGACCATCAGGGAGTTTCCTAAGCAACACTGAGGGATGCAAAAAGAAACAGGCCTATGACATCCTCTGCCTGTGCAGCAGGGCTGTCATGGAGGGTGTTAATTGGCTAGGCATATAATACCTCTCTGTGGAACCTCCTAAGAAACTCTTCTCAGATCTGGGTATAAGACAAGCTCTGAATCTCCTGGGAAGCAGGTAAATTTTTATTTCATGGATACTGTGACTACTGTACTAATTTTTCCCTTTGTTTTGGCTAGCAGGAAGCACACATCCAAGTGTAATGCTCTTGTAGTCATTACACAGAGCCTATGACATGTATTTGGGTATTATTTTTTTTACCCTCACTTTTCCTTCGCCCTGACTGACAGTGTCAATTGTCTGTCCTGTTTTATGATAAATAAGCTGACAGATATGTATGTGGAAGAAGAGTTCCGCAGTGAAACTTCTCATTGAGGAATTTTTAAAACTGATTTTTAAGTAACAATTGTGTATGTTTATGGGACACAATGGGATGTTTTGATCTATGTGTGCATTACAGAAAGATTCAGTGAAGCTAATTAATATAGCCATCACCTCACCAATTTGTCATTTTTTTGTGGTGGGAATGTTAAAAATCTATTGTGGCAATTTGAAATATACCATACATTATTATTAACTGTGGTCAACATTCAGCGCAATAGATCACTAAAACATTCCATTGAGGATTAAAAAAATTTTTTTCCAAGATGGCTCTTTTCTTGACGTTGATCTACGGTTTTAAACCTTTCAAAACTGACTCTAATTTCAAGTTTTCTGTAAGGCTTTCCCTGACCTCTTCTGATTGAGTACAAATTTGCTTTCTCCAGGCTCCAGTGGAGCTTTATGCAGACCTTTATTTTAGAATTTATTATAGTTACCTGCTATCATTCAATACTTGAGGTCAGAGACCAATCCTTTTCCATCTCTGTTAGCCTGTTGCCTTGCACAATATTTGAAAATAGGCCTTATAGAGTTCTTTAATGTGATCTGCCTGTAGTGATCAACTTATTCTGGAACTTTTCTTTTCTTGTAAGGGATTACCTTATATGTAAGATCCTATTATAGAAACCAACAGTTATCTTTTGATAGACAATGAAAACCCCATTTGACCTTCCTTAATCTTCTAAGAAACCAAGAAATTTTCTGCTCATATGAGAACCATACAGCAAAAGTAATGAAGTCATGCATTTGTAAAGGGATAGATGATTCCGTATTGCTCTTGTCTTTCCCGAATGATACCTTAAAAGCAGATATTAATAGGATGTAAGTATTGTGTTTCCAAATAGCATTGCATTATTGTGCTGGATCATTGTGTTGACAGCTGGAAACTCATGAAAAGCTATAGTCACTGCAGAGTAGCCCCTCAGCTGTGCAGATGCTAAATGAACCTTACCATAGGGTGTATTACAGCTATCAAGTGGCCTATGCCAAGCAGTAAAGATGCCATCTGTTGACAAGTAAAGCCATCAACCCTAAGTCTTTGTTCTGGAGTAGCTGTGTCAATCTTCTTCCTCTACTAACCTCTGCTAGCCGAGCTGTGTCTACCTTCTTCCACTACTAACTGATAACACAGGACTATCACCACCTGAGAGTTAACAGTAGGCTTAGAGGGGAGAATGATTATGATCTTTCAGACTGACAAATTTTGGTGGATTAAGTGGCTAGTCATTGTTAGAAAATGAAAGGCTGGGGTTAGAGAGGCAATTTCAATAAAGGAAAATGGAAAAAGACATTATGCCTAGGTGGAACCAAGTCTTAGTCTGTTACTTTGAGGGTTGAGACAGCTGAAAATAATCTAAGACATTCTCGAAATCAGAGCCATGTTTTTTTCACGTTTGCATCACTGAGACTAGCAGAGATTATCAAATGGATGGTAGTCAATGTGAAAGATGTATAGAATAGTACGGTGGAAAGTCATGCATTTTGCGTCAATATATCCATGTCCATAACTTGGCTCTACCACTTGTCGTCTTCGTGTCCTTGGGAAAATTACTTAACCTTTCTGATCTTCAGTTACCTGGTATGTATAAATGAGAGTAACACATATTGTGTAGGTTTTTGTGACGATTAAATGAGAGTTTGTGTGTAATGTGTTGACATAGAAAAGATGCTCAATGATTATTTGAATAAATTTTTGATGAGTAAATACAGATTAATGCCTCAGTTTTTCCTTCTGTGAAATGCTTTTATTAACTTTTTTGAAGGATAAAATAAAAATAGAAATATCTGCACAGAATCTAGAATAGTTAAAACAATTTTGAAAAAGAATAAAGTGGGAGGAATCACTTTACCTGATTTGAATATGTTAAATATCTACTCTAGATCAAAGCAGTGTGATACTGACAAAGAGATAGACACATAGATCAGTGGAACAGAATAGAGAATCCAGAATCAGACCCACACGAGTATGCCCAAGTAATTTTTAAATTAAAAAATTTCATTATGAATCTGGGTGCTCTTGTATTGGGTGCATATATATTTAGGATAGTTAGCTCTTCTTGTTGAATTGATCCCTTTACCATTATGTAATGGCATTTTTGTTTCTTTTGATCTTTGTTGGTTTAAAGTCTGTTTTATCAGAGACTAGGATTGCAACCCCTGCCTTTTTTTGTTTTCCATTTGCTTGGTAGATCTTCCTCCATCCCTTTATTTTGAGCCTATGTGTGTCTCTGCACGTGAGATGGGTTTCCTGAATACAGCATACTGATGGGTCTTGACTCTTTATCCAATTTGCCAGTCTGTGTCTTTTAATTGGAGCATTTAGCCCATTTACATTTAAAGTTAATATTGTTATGTATGAATTTGATCCTGTCATTATGATATTAGCTGGTTATTTTGCTCATTAGTTGATGCAGTTTCTTCCTAGCCTTGATGGTCTTTACAGTTTGGCATGTTTTTGCAGTGGCTGGTACCGGTTGTTCCTTTCCATGTTTAGTGCTTCCTTCAGGAGCTCTTTTAGGGCAGGCCTGGTGGTGACAAAATCTCTCAGCATTTGCTTGTCTGTAAAGGATTTTATTTCTCCTTCACTTATGAAGCTTAGTTTGGCTGGATATGAAATTCTGGGTTGAAAATTCTTTTCTTTAAGAATGTTGAATATCGGTCCCCACTGTCTTCTGGCTTGTAGAGTTTCTGCTGAGAGATCAGCTGTTAGTCTGCTGGGCTTCCCTTTGTGGGTAACCTGACCTTTCTCTCTGGCTGCCCTTAACATTTTTTCCTTCATTTCAACTTTGGTGAATCTGACAATTATGTGTCTTGGAGTTGCTCTTCTTGAGGAGTATCTTTGTGGCATTCTCTGTATTTCCTGAATCTGAATGTTGGCCTGCCTTGCTAGATTGGGGAAGTTCTCCTGGATAATATCCTGCAGAGTGTTTTCCAACTTGGTTCCATTCTCCCCGTCACTTTCAGGTACACCACTCAGACATAGATTTGGTCTTTTCACATAGTCCCATATTTCTTGGAGGCTTTGTTCATTTCTTTTTGTTCTTTTTTCTCTAAACTTCCCTTCTCACTTCATTTCATTCATTTCGTCTTCCATCGCTGATACCCTTTCTTCCAGTTGATCGCATTGGCTACTGAGGCTTCTGCATTCGTCACGTACCTCTCGTGCCTTGGTTTTCAGCTAGTTCAACCATTATGGAAGTCAGTGTGGTGATTCCTCAGGGATCTAGAACTAGAAATACCATTTGACCCAGCCATCCCATTACTGGGTATATGCCCAAAGGACTATAAATCATGCTGCTATAAAGACATATGCACATGTATGTTTATTGCGGCACTATTCACAATAGCAAAGACTTGGAACCAACCCAAATGTCCAACAACGATAGACTGGATTAAGAAAATGTGGCACATATACACCATGGAATACTATTATGCAGCCATAAAAAATCATGAGTTCATGTCCTTTGTAGTGACGTGGATGAAACTGGAAAACATCATTCTCGGTAAACTATCGCAAGGACAAAAAACCAAACACCGCATGTTCTCACTCACAGGTGGGAATTGAACAATGAGAACACATGGACACAGGAAGGGGAACATCACACTCTGGGGACTGTTGTGGGGTGGGAGGAGGGGGGAGGGGTAGCATTAGGAGATATAACTAATGCTAAATGACGAGTTAATGGGTGCAGCACACCAACATGGCACATATATACATATATAACAAACCTGCACATTGTGCACATGTACCCTAAAACTTAAAGTATAATAATAACAAAAAAATTTCAATCGTACTAAAAACACAACATAAAATGTGTCATCTTAACTATGTTTAAGTGCACAGTTTGCTAGTGTTAAGTACATTCATGTTGTTGTGCAACAGATTTCTAGAGCCTCTTCTGCCCAGCTAGTTTTTGGCAAAGATACAAAAAGCAATTCAGTGCAGGAAAGACTGTCTTTTTAATAAATGGAACTATAGCAATTGGACATCTATAGGCAAAAAAAAAAAAAAAAAAACTTGACCTAAGCCTTACACTTTACACAAACATTAACTCAAAATGGAACATGGACTTAGACATAAAATGCAAAACTATACAACTTTTAGGAAAAAAAGGCCCCAGGGGTTGGTGAGGAGTTCATAGACTTGACACTAATAACATGATCCAGAAAAGAAAAATTGGTAAATTGGACATCGTTAGAATTGAAAACTTTGCTCTGTGGAAGACCCTGTGAGGGGGACAAAGAGACAAGCTAGTGGATAGGAGGAAATATTTGCAAACCACATATCTCATAAAGTACTAGTATCTAGATTAATAAAGACTCTCAAAAGTCAGCAGTGAAATAACCCACAATCCAATTAGAAAATGGGCAAAAGGTGTGAACAGACATTTCACAGATGAGGCTGTACAGATGGTAAACAAGCACATGAAAAAGATGATTGTTAGCCATTAGGAAATGCAAATCAAAACCACAAAAATATATCTACATACCTATTACAATGGCAAAATAAGAAGTAGTGACAACACCAAATGCTGATGAAGATACGGAGAAACTGGATCACTCATACATTGCGGGTTGGCATGTAAACTGGCCAGCCACTCTGGGAAAGTACATGGCAGTTTCTTTAAAAACTAAACATGCTTTTACCATATGATCCAGCAATTGCACTTTTGGGCATTTATCTCAGAGAGATGAAAACTGTGTTTACACACAGACATATACACAAATGCTCATAGCAGCTTTGCTTGTAATAGTTAAAAACTGGAAACGCAATGGCTCAGGCCTGTAATCCCAGCACTTTGGGAGACTGAGGCAGGAGGATTGCTTGAGCTCAGGAGTTTGCGACCAGCCTGGACAACACAATGATACCTTGTCTCTACAAAAAATACAAAAATTAGCCAGGCATGGTGTTGCACATCTGTGTTCCCAGCTACTCTGGAGGCTGAGGTGGGAGGGTTGCTTGAGCCCAGGATGTCAAGGCTGCAGTGAGCTGTGGTCATGTCACTCTATCCTGGCTGACAAAGGGAGACTCCATCTCCAAAGAAAACCCTCCAAAAAAAAAAACTGGAAACAACCCGAATGTCCATAAATGGGCTAATGATTAAACAAATGGTGGTATGTCCATACCATAGAATAACACTTAGCAATAAAAGGAATAAACTATTGAAAGACTTAACAACTTGACTATATTTGAGGGGAATTATGTAAGTGAAAAAAGCCAGTCTCAAATGCCAAATACAGTGTGATTCCATTAATATACTATCTTAAAATGACAAAATTATAGACATAGGAAGCAGATTGGTGGTTTCTGGGGGTTAGGGAGAGGAGAGTGAGGGAGGTGATTGTGACTACAAAGTGGTGGCAGGAGAGATTCATGTGAATCTTGACTGTGATGGTGGTTCCTGAACCTGCACATGTAATAACATTTAATGGAACTAAGTGATACACATATACACACAGAGACATATACCCACTTGAATGAGTGCATATAAAAATTGGTAAGATCTGAATAAAGTAGGTGGATAATAGCAATGCCGATTTCCTGGTTTTGATGTTGTATTATATTTATATAAGATATAACCAGTGGAGGAAACTGAGGAAAGGGGAGATGAAATCCTTCTGTATCATTTTTTTAACAATTGCATCAAAATTTGCAATTATCTCAAAATAAAAGGTGAAAAAAAATATTGGCCTAGGATGCAGTCCTCTGCTACAAATAAAATTTAGTGTAATCCCATTTTAGCTGGGGCCTAATAATAATCAATTGTGTTTCAGAGTTGCAGTGTTTGAGAAGTTTAAGGAATTCACAGTCTAGCTGGGAGGAAATCTGCAGCTTCTAGAGCTTCATTGTCCAATAGACATTTCTGTGATGATGAAAATGTTCTCTATCTGTGCTGTCTAATACTGTAGCCACCTGTGCTGTCCAGTGCTATAGCCATCATCAACATGTGTGGGTCATGAACACTTGACATGTGGTTAATGTGACTTAGAAACTGAATTTTCAGTTTTATTTAGTTTAAAATAATGAACATTTAAATTTATATAACACATGTGGCTGGTGCTACCATATTGAATGGTGTCATTTTAAAGAAGCAGTGGGTTCAGAAAGTAGGAAGGAGCTTTTTGAACATGGGTAGCTCAAAGGAGTTGGCGCAAACCATGTTTTCTCACTGAAGGGGAAGTTTAGAACAGGGAAAACTTTTGGTTAGAATTTTGGAAGTTACTAAGTCAAGTGACTTAAAAAAAACAAGACTTGGAGAGTGTGTGTGGTGGTTCATGCCTTGTAATCCCAGTGCTTTGGGAAGCTGAGGCAGGAGAATCACTTTGGCCCAGGAGTTCAAGGCTGTAGTGAGCTATAATTGTGCCAGTGCATTCCAACCTGGATGCCAGAGTGAGACCCTGTCTCTAAAAACAAACACGCCCACCCCAATAGACTTGCAAGGGAGAGGTAAACCCAAGAGATATGACTTTCCCTGTGACGTAGGGTAATAATGGCTTTGCACTGGGATTGGTGAGCATAATAGTGGACTCTGAAGGAGAACTACACCAGACCACGTCAACATATTGTATAATATGGTTGGTGCAAAAGCAGTTGCGGTATTTGCCATTAAAAGCAATGACAAAGACCACAACCACTTTTGTACCAACCTAATAAATCGTACTGGTCCAAGCTGAATGGCATGTAACTCTGAATCCCCCTACTGGTATAGCATATGTGTCCTGCGGCCCTTTACTCCTACCAGTGTCAGAAGTATGGAGCATAGAAAGGCTCTGGCCTGTGGCCCTAGTTGCTAATGGCTCTGACTGTACCCATGAGAGTTGGGGCCTCTCTCTGGGCCTCAGTAGAGGTTTGGACTTTTGATTCTTTCCAATTCTCAGGTTTTATTTGCTTGTTTACCTATTTTAGCATGCGTACTTCAATTCAGCACATCTGAGGATATTCTATTGGCAGAGCGCTTCCATGGGCAAAGTGCCACAGAATGACTGTGGCCTTTAGATGCAGAGACTCTTCTCCCATCTCGAAAACTGAAAGTGGAATGCTATGTGAATAGTCAAGAAATCAGATGAGAAGTCTTCTGTTTGATATATGATCCGTACTGTGATACTATGAATGCGATATTTGTTTTAAAAAATTATAAGAAAACCCAGACTTAATCCAGGGATGATTTACTCTAAAAGACAAATTTTTCCTAGAGTGCTTTGGAGGGGCTTAGCTTGACAGAGAAGTGTGATGCTTATTAGATAGTTTGCATATGGGGGCATATTTCGTTTTTTTTGTTTGTTTGTTTGTTTTTCTTTTCTTGCTAAGAAGCTCTGCTTTATCCCTCTGAATGCCTGCAGCACAACTCTAAACAAGATATTCCCTCAGGGTCTTTCACATTGACAGAACTAGGAGACATCTTATAATTTCTTCTGGCTTCTGGAGTGACATTTCTAGGATTGGTATTCAAAGGAGAATGCTTGCAAAAGAGAATGCATGCATAGACCTCTTTTTTGTAGGGAGCTCAGAGAACTTAATTGTCACTTTTCTGTGAGTCTCACAAGTGGCGCTGAGGCTCCTCTCTCCCTGTTGTGTACTAAAGGCCCTGATCCCCTAGATAGACTTGTTGAACGTCTCTCTGCTTTCTCTACTAATTAGATCTCCTGTCTTGAGTTCAAAGTCTCACATTTACAAATAGAATGGTGTGCAGATGGAGAAGACAGAACTCTTTGAAGGAATTAAGACCTGGAGGTCCCCAAGGAAACGTTGGTGAGATAGCTATTGGCTGTTATTCAGGAGTTAGCAGACTTCAGTTGGAAAGTTTCATGGCTAAAAATCCTTACTTGATGTGTGGCTGCAAGCATGGTACCTGTAAACACAGACCAGGGAACGAATGGATTTCACATGTACTACTTGATCTGTGTTTACCTTTTCTACAGGTGAGCTTGGACCACCTCAAGAGCAGAGTACCGGGGTGGCCGAGGGGCTTGGCATAGCTGGCTTCACATTGGTGTAATATCGTGTATATTCACGATGTCATTTAGAATTTAAAATTTTATTTTAGCCTCTAGCAAAACAACTGTTAGGTCAAATTCTTATCCATAAACATGTATGCCTTTAAGTAAAGGAAATTAACTACGAAGATTAATGTGGGACTTGACCTCATCTCTAGCCAGGTTTTTTATTGAGGAGCATGGTACCTAAACCCGTGTCCCAATCAGCTGAGACAGCTGCTGCTGCTGCTTTGTCATTTCTGCCCTTGGACTTTCTTGGACTTTGAAGTCTCTCTTGGTTTAAAGATAAAGAGAGAGAGAGAGAGAGAGAGTGTGTATGTGTGTGTATAGTGTTTTGGGGAAAGGTAGAGGAGAAGAAGAGGAAGCCACTTCGGGTTTTTGTCTCTGGGTTTGCTGGCTTGTGTCTCCTGACTTATTAATTTCTTCAGACCAATTTCCTTCTTGGCCACTATATTATGTCTTCTCAGCAATGAATCTTTCCATGATATGGGGAATATAGCAGTGGGATGAAGGAATCCAGTTATTTTAATGGTGCAGACACTTTTTTAAAGATTTAACTTGCTTTCATTAAGTCATTTTAGAGGTGATGAAGGAAATGTAGATTATTGCTTAAGATACTCTCAACTTGTGTCCAAAAGATGAATTTTATGCTGAAATGGACAGCAGTGATGTGCCATTAAGAATTATAGATGGTAACATTAAAAAAAAAGTAGAAAATATGCATATTTCTACTGGTTATTCTTTTATGTTACCATCATGCATTCTTTATTGTGTCACTAGAATAAAGCCGAGTGATTGCAGGGATCCCGTATCAAGCTGTTAATTTTCATTGCCTTCGACCTTCATTAATTACCTTTTTCAGAAATGAATTTTCTCATGTCCGTTTTTAATCTTACAGAGAATTGTAGATGAAGTTTTAGGAAAATTTGCTCAGTTATTTGGGAGATATCCAAATGCAAAAACAGAAAAAGTATTTGTCAGCTATTCAAAAAATTATTCAGATCTTCTGTTGTACTCAGAAACCTTGAAAATAGATCAATTTACATATGACATTTATTATAGTTATTTATAGCTTGATTTACAAAATATGCTCAGCATGCAAACTTGCTGGGTGCATACTGAAAGAAAGAATACTTAAAGGCATTTTAAGCGAAAGATAAAGTTTAAGCTGAACTCATGCACATGTTGGTGGAATGTGCATGTTTTTGAATGGGATATGTTTTGTCTATAAAAAAGATAAATGAATATGCCTTTATTAAAGTAAATGATTACAGGTTGAAGCCTTCAAATGAAGGCTTTTATCTTTAATTATATTATTTATCTCTTTAAATTCTAGTTTAGATTGAGTAATACCAGGCACTGTAGGAAATGTAAAATATAAGACATGATTTCTTTTAGGTTCTTGCAGTTTAGTTAGGGAGATATAAATAGCATGTGTGAAACCTTCATTGCTGTATACAAGGCAGCATGTAATCAGGAGATGCATTGTGAGGTATGGTCATAATTACCAGTGAACTTTAGAAAAGGAAGAGAAGAATGTGGATTGGAATAATCAGATGGAAGAGCTGGTATACCAGTTGTGTCAACTTGAGTGATCTAAAATTCAAGCTTTCTAGATTCATTTGGGCCCTCGAATGAATGAATGAATGAATGACCAATCTCTTCTTTTCTTTGGTTGGATCTCCTTCTAGAACTCTTTTTCATTTTATCCTTTCTTTTTCTTAACCTCTTCCTGATAGTTTCATCTCTTTTTGTCTCTTTGAGATTCAATTGAGCAATTTCCTCAGATCTAGCTTTTTGTACACCAAATCTCTCTTTTCCTATGTTGACCTTGCTCTTTGATGCATTTGCTGAATTTTAGAATTTCGATGGCTATACCTATTTTTTATTCTTAGAAATTTTACTTATTTTCTTCTTCTTTTTTTTTTTTTGAGACAGTCTCGCTCTGTTGCCCAGGCTGGAGTGTAGTGGTGCGATCTCAGCTCACTGCAACCTCCGCCTCCCTGGTTCAAGCAATTCTCCTGCCTCAGCCTCCCAAGTAGCTGGGATTATAGATGCCTGCCACCAGGGCAGGCTAACTTTTTGTATTTTTAGTAAAGACGGGGTTTCACCGTCTTGACCAGGCTGGTCTTAAACTCCTGACCTCGTGATCTACCTGCCTTGGCCTCCCGAAGTGCTGGGATTACAAGTGTGAGCCACAGAGCCCGGCCCACTTATTTCCAATGTATCTTCCTTCTCAGCTTTTTCTTTCCTGATTTTAATTTTTGAACAGTGTATTACTCTGAAGTTTCTTTTTTTCCACATCTTCTTTTATGTCCTTAATCATTTTAAACATAATTATTTTATGGTTTAACTTAAATTCTGTAATTATCTGAATTTAGTGAAGATTAACTCTGCAGTTTATTGTGCCTTGGGTGGATAGATTCCTGGTATGCTTATAAACTATTATTCGTGATTTACAGTTATTGAGCTCCAAGTTCATCTTCCTTGGTACTTTATTAGTGGGACTTCTATGTGGATTGTATTGGGGCATAGCCAATACAGCGTTGCTTTGCATTCGTATTCCAAGGTATTAACAACCTAGGACAAGATTTTATGTTGGTTTCTTTTTTTTTTCTTTGTTTTTGAGACGGAGTTTCACTCTGTCGCCCAGGCTGGAGTGCAGTGATGCGATCTCGGCTCACTGCAACCTCCACCTCCTGGTTTCAAGCCATTCTCTCGCCTCAGCCTCCCGAGCAGCTAGGATTACAGGCGTCTACCACCACGCCTGGCTAATTTTTGTATTTTTTTAGTGGAGACGAGATTTCACCATGTTGGCCAGACTGGGCTCGAACTCCTGACCACAGGTGATCTGCTTGCCTCAGCCTCCCAATGTGCTGGGATTACAGGCATGAGCTACCACGCCTGACCTATGGTGGTTTCTTAGATTGAGAGTTAGTACATTACATGGCAGCCTAGACCCAGATACATGAGTTCCTAGGGGAGATTGTTTTTTTCTACCCAAGGCTAGGCCTGAGACAGATAACTTTTTTTTTTTTTTTTTAAGTCTGCCTGGGCTGATGGTTGTTTTTTTCCCCCCTTTTTTCACCTTTTTGTAAGGGTGGATTTTAAAGGATCCTAGCTTTACACAGAGGCCTGAATTCTAATCCCCATGTGGACAAAAAACCAAATCCCCAGGGTACCAATAACAAGGCCCATCCCCCTTCCCTGCCTTGGGAAGTGACATTAGCTTGAAGACTTTTTCGTTTTCAGCTCTTTTTTGTATCTGGAATTTGAGAATTTTATTTTCTTGCACATTCACCTATACTTTTAAAGAATGGTTTTTATATTTTATCCAGGATCTTTAGATTACATTGTAGAAGAATTCATTTCTTACTATTCTCCCCAGGAGGAGTTTTTAAAACCTTCTTTCCCTGTTTTACTTCAGGTCTGCAACGATCCCTTTACTTTCCAAAATTATCAATGAATCACTCTTTTGGGGGCATCTTTCTGTCTGCGTAATCCAAGTACAGATCTCTTTTATTTGGAAAAAGTTTTCACTTGCCTTTTCTACTTTCTGATCTAATTCTTTTCTGCCATTCACAATCGAAGCCATTGATAGTGTTCTAATAATACATTGCTAGCTGTATTTTCTGATGTTCAGCTCATTTCTGAATGTCTTATGACTTTCCTCTCTAGCACTCACCAAAAACCATTCTCTCCACTGTCACCAATGACAACATATGCTATATCCAAAAGGCTTTTCTCCTCCCCCAGATCTCATATATATTACTTTGCTTCTCTGAGGCTTCTGTGTTGATTGCCTCCTATTTTAAATCTTATTTCTCTGAGACTTATGATGTAAGACTCTCCTAATTCTCCTCTGGTTCTCCTTCTACAGATGTAGGTCTACTCTCCTCCGACTTCTTCCTTAAATTCTTTTCGTTTCCTCTTCCGTTAAATAGGAGTGTCTTTTCTCTTCTTGATCTTACATTCTTCTTTCTCTATGTTATCTTTACTCCTATATCACTTTTTTTTTAACAGATGATTCACAAATCTCTATCTTGCATCTCTTGAGCTAAAATCCCTGTTTTTCAGTTGTCTCTCATATACTTTATCCTGGATGTCCTGTTGGCGTGTCAAAATTGTTGGATTTCATACCAAACTCGTGCTTTTCTTTTCCAAAATAGCTCATTCTTCTGATTTACTTAATTCTGTCTGTGTTATGACTACTCTTCTCATGGGCTTGAAAGTGATCAGAGAACTCTTTCGTTTTTGTTAAATTTTTCTTTCCAATTTATCTCGGATTTGTCCCTTATTTTCCAATTTTATTGTTTCTCTCTCTGTTTGAACCATAGGCACATTTTATTTGTGTGGTTTATCTACCCACAGGTTCACTTTTCTATAACCCATCCCACCCATCATCTTTAGATTAGCCTATGTAATTCACCAATGGCCCCATCATTACCTGGCTCAAAAACCTTAAATGATTACCAAATAATAGCAGTATTAATGCCAAATCCCTAACCTGATGGTAGCACAATCCTGGAGAATTTAGTGCTGTTGTTCGAGGTCTGACTTCTTTGCTCTATGAGTAATGTGTTTTGTGAACAGCGTGAAATCACTAGTTACCAGGAAATAGTTCTTTTTGCTCTAAAATGAAGTGCTAGCAAAGGAAAAATGGCCAAAAGAGATTTTCCCAAAAGGGCAGAACCAAATGGCCAATAAAAGATGACTAGATGCTCAACCACCATGAAATATCACCATATACCACCGAAACAGATCATATAAAAAAGATAGGCAATACTACATTTTGACAAGGATGTACAGCAATAGGAATTTTTATATACTGAACAGACAACTCTAGTCCTAGATGTATTGCCACCAGAAATGTGTACATATATTCACCAAAGGGCACATACAAGAACGTTCACCACAGTACTATTCAAATTAGCCAAAAACTTGAAACTACTTCAATTACAATAGAAGGGATAAATAGTGGTGTATTCACAAATGGAGAGCAGTGTTTAGCAGTGAGAATGGGCCAACTGCACAATATGGATGAATCTCACCAACATGATGAAAGAGGCCAGGCACATACAAGTATATGCCATATGACATCATCTCTGTAATGTACAAACATGGGCACAATGAGTCCATGCCGTGGTTACCCTTGGTGAGGGCAGGGGTGGCAACTGAGAGGGAACACAGGAGGGTTCCATGGTGCTAGAAAGCTCTTTTCCTTGGCCTTTGGGCTGGACACAAGGGTGCGTGCAGTTTGTGAACATTAATTGGGATCTGCACTTGTGATACGTACACTTTTTGTATGGATATTATACTTTAATGAGCCCTTTGAAAGTGGGGACTCAGGGACAGAGCGAGACTCCATCTCAAAAAAAAAAGTGGAGACTCAGGGTGCTGTAGACAAATGGTAGAGTGTAGTAAATTATTCACCCAGTCCCCTTCCCAAATGAGATAACTTTACATCTATGAAAATGCTCCGACTGGCCTGGCACTGTGACTCACGCCTGTAATCCCAGCACTCTGGGAGGCCAAGGTGGGTGGATTGCTTGAGGCCAGGAGTTCAAGACCAGCCTGGCCAACATGGCAAAACCCCATTTCTCTGAAAATACAAAAATTAGCCAGGTGTGTGGCACACACCTGTAGTCCCAGCTACCCAGGAGGCTGAGGCAGGAGAATTCCTTGAGCCTAGGAGGCAGAAGTTGCAGAGATTGCACCACTGCACTCCAGCCTGGGTGACAGAGCGAGACTCCATCAAAAAAAAAAAAAAAAAAAAAAGAAAGAAAAAAAAGAAAATGTTCTGATGACCATCTCTCAACATTAAAGTCAACGAATGCTGAAACTGTGCAATAACTGAGTAAAAAGAGAAAAGTCAACAAACACCAGAGCCGTGGTCCCACATGCTCCTGTCTCACATGGTGGGGTTTGGAAGCAGGCAAAGGCAGATGAAACAAGCTCAGGGGAAGATGCAGTGAAGGAGCCTGAGTGTGGAGCGACCCCCAGCAGGATGAAATCCATCTGAAATCTGAAAATATTCAGACTGTGACAGCAGAGAAGGGATCCAAAGTATTCAGCCCTCTTCTTTTTGAGTTTTTAATAATAACCATTCTGGCTTGGGTAAGATGGTATTTTATTGTGGTTTTAATTTGCATTTTCTTGATGATTAATGATGTTGAACATTTTTCCATATGTTTCTTGGCCATTTGTATATCTTCTTTGGACTAGACATACAGTTTAAAGGCATAGACGTTCTTTAAATGGGAAAATCTGATTTAAAAGGATGGTCTTTTGGGGAGAAAAGCTTCTGGGAGAGAAAAAGGCAACAGAGAAGGAAGGAAGAAGCATGCTTTGGAGCTTGGGTGGTGAAGAGGAAAAGAAAAAAGAAGAATTTTAGTGTCCTACAAGACAAAGGAGAACTAAAAACTGGCAGCCTCCTAACCTGCCCGCTGCCACCAAAACAAACAGATGAAACCTCACTAAAGTACCTGGACTTTTCTAGACAGAAAAGAAATTAAACGAGAAATCTTTAAAATACTGCAGTGTCATAAAAATGAATAAAAGGAAAGTTTTTAGAGAAATAGTTCAGAAAATTAGGGAATGCATTTGCATGCAAATCAACTGAGAAAAAGTCTCTTCCTGAAAAACAACCATGAAGCAGAAGAAAATTGTAGGTCTATGTTCCAAAATGAATTAAATATACAGTCATGCTTTGCTTCACGATAGGGATAAGTTCTGAGAAATGCGTCATTGGGCGATTTTGTCATTGTGTTGTGTGACCATCATAGAGTTTATTTACGCAAATCCAGATGGTATACTTACTACCCACCTGGGCTGTGTGGTCTAGCCTATTGCTCCTTGGCTACAAACCTGTACAGCAGGTTACTGGACTCAATACTGTAGGCAATTGGAACATAATGGGAAATATTTCTGTATCTAAACATAGCTAAATATAGAAAAGGTACAGTAAGAATGCAGTATAAAAATGGTGTACCTGTGTAGGGCACTTCCTATGAACGGAGTTTGCAGGACAGGATGTTGTTTGGGTGGGTCAGTGAGTGAGTGGTGAGGGAATGTGAAGGCCTGGGACATTACTGCCCCTTTAGACTAAGCTAACTTCATAAAACAATGTTTCTTTCTTCAATCACAAAGTAACTTTAGCTCACTATAACTTTTTTTTACTTTAAAAACTTTTAATTTTTTTAAAGCTTTTTGATTCTTTTGTAATAACATTTAGCTTAAAACACATATTGCATAGCTGTACAAAAATATTTTCTGTCTTTATATCCTTGTTCTATAAGCTTTTTTCTATTTTTATTTTTAAAACTTTTTTCTTAAAAATGAAGACACAAACACACACATGAGCCTAGGCCTACACAGAGTCAGGATCATCAGTATCACTGTCTTCCATATCTTGTCCCACTGGGAGGTCTTCAGGGACAGAAACATGCATGGAACTGTCATCTCCTATGATAACAATGCCTTTTTATGGAATACCTCCTGAAGGACCTGCCTGAGGCTGTTTTACAGTTAACTTAAAAAAAATAAGTAGGAGTACACTTTAACATGATGAAAGTATAGCACAGTAAATACATAAGCCAGTAACAGTCATTTAGTATCATGATTGAGCATTATTTATTGTACATAATTGTATGTGCAAGACTTTTATATGACTGGCAACACAGTAAGTTTGTTTATACCCACATTGCCACAAACATGGAATGCATTGTGCTATGACATTGCAATGGCTATGACATCACTAGGTGATAGGAATTTTTCAGCTCCATTAGAATCTTATGGAACCACTGTCCTCTATGTGGTCCATTGTTGACTGAGATGCCATTATGTGGTGCATGAAGGTGAAGCAAGCATTTGAGGATCTGGAATTCAAAAATTAAGAGCAGAAATGGAACAAAAAACAGGGAGAAAAAAAAGAGTTCCTTAAACTCAGGAAAGAAATGGTAGAAAAAGACAAAATTGTCTCAGAAATGAAGAATAAATTAGAAGATGTACAAGGGAGAATGGACCAAATGAACATTTAAGAAGGGGTAGGAGAACAGGAAGACACCAAAGAAATGAAAATGAGTAAAGAAAAAAGTAAAAAGTCTCAGAAAGTAGTAAAAATGGAAGACAGGCAAAGAACGAATAATATTCATGTTATCTGAGTCCCCGAAGGAGGAAAATAAAACAAAGGAACAGAACTAATATTTAAAACTGTAATCTAAGAAAATTTTCCAAAAGTAGAAAAAGATGTAAACCCACACATTGAAAGAGGTCATCTGGCAAAATTAATCCAGAAACAATGAATTCTCAGACTTATCCTGGTATAACTATTAGTTCTCAAAAAATAAAGTTCTCAAGGCCTGTCTCCAGGTAATAAGATGAAATCACTTACAAAGACAAACGAATTAGACTAGCGTCAGATTTTCAAAACCAGTATACAAAGCAAAGCGACAACGTATATTTTCGTATTCCTGTAAATCTCCTGGAGTTTCGCTCTGGGAGGCAGTTAGAAACTGTAGATCCTTAGAAATGCATAGATCGTTTCAGAGCTTGCTTTTTAGATTGTTAGGTGGGTCTGAGCAGTGCTAGTGTAGGGCTAATTATTTCCTACCACTGAGGCAAGATCTTTTTCCGTCCTCTATGTCACGCCCAGTGAGTTTTGAATTTCTCCAATCTGGGTGATGGGAACAGGCACCCTTCTTGGCCCTGTGTGAGAGCTGCTTTCTCTAACCCTTTTGCCTGGTTCTTTCCTTTGTCTTGAGTAGTTTGTCCATATACACCCATCGATCAGTACTCGGCTAAATGCTCAAGGTGGACCCTTTGCAGATTTCTGGGATTCTCTACCAAGGTTGAGATAATGGCAGGAGGAGGCTTGAGATAAAATTGGAAAAATGACAGATGTAATTAATTGCTTTGTATCCTGGGTTTGTAGAGCTATTCATTCAGGTTGTATAGTACTGGATCTAAAATACTTCAAAGCCAGGATGAAGTAAGGAATAAAGGACATGACTTTCAGGATTTAATGACCCTAGACATCTAGACATACTTTTTCTTGAATTCTGAGTGTTCAGATTCCATGAACATTTAGATCGAGTTGGATTGCCTTCCTCATTGGAATGAGGTCTCTTTATCATCAGAGCTCCTATTCTGTTTATTCAGACTGTTTTTCTACGAAGGAGACCTGGCAATGTGTGTTTTTGTTATGGCTAATGTCATTGCTTCCTTAGGACAGTGGCCAGAGAGATAAATTAGCTGAGTTGACTAAGCTGGAACTAGTGACATTTCCATGCAATCCTATGTTTTTCTGCCCATTCCTTCTTTCATTCACTTAACAAAGAGCAATTGAGCCCCTACTATGTGCTAGGAATTATATTAGGCATCAGGAATATGAAGAAGAATGACACGAATTGTGCCCTCAAGATGCTGGCAGCATCTGATGCAGGGCCTGCTCCCCTTATAAGAAAATGAGCACCCCCAGGTAGAAGAGGTGAAATAATGGAAGTTTTTATGGAAAAGAATGTTGGTTTTGGGTGCCATTGTGGTCAGATTAGATCACTGTGTATTAAACTTTGGGGCTGAAATGTCCTCCTGTTCTCCACACCAAACGTTCCCTCACTCTATCACAGTGACCTTTCCAGGACTCCTCTTTTACAATGCTACCCCTCCTAGCAGTTTTTGAAGCAATGAATTAAGCTTTCAGAGGTGATCAAACCAGGCCTTGGGAAAGTGAGACAAGCAGGAAGGAGGCTAAGATGAGGGCTCATCCTGAAGCAGGAGCAAAATCTGGGAAAGACAAACCCAGAACAGGTGGTGTTTGGGGGGCCTGGGGCTGTTATGGGCCCCAAGAGGATGCTAGAAGGAGTATTAGGTGGGTGGGGAAGGAGGAACGGGGAAACTGTTAATAAATCTACCCATTTCTCATCAGCTATGGCTAAACATTTTGGATTTCAGTTTTGATGTACTTCACTCTGGGTTCACCCAGAAGGCAGGAATGGGGCACTTCAGTCCTCTACAAAACTTTCATAGCATCCAGCGTAAGGACTCAGGAAAGGACAGCTTAGGTTCTGCTTTCGGTTAATCAAGGCACACTGATGCACTGGGTAAGATCTGCTTTGAAGCTTAAAAGATGTGTTCAAAACCCTGAGTTTTTACTTACAAACTCTGTAGCTTCTGACACGTTATTTAACCTGTTTGAACCTTAATTTCTTCATCCATAAAATGGGAAGTAATAACATATAGTAAGGATTATCAGTGAGAATTAAATGAAAGTGTCTCTGTAAAGTGCCTTGTATGGTGTCTGTTTCATAGTGGAAACTCAACAAGTATTTGCTACATTCCTCTGTATACGTCCAAAAGCAATTGAAGCACAAAACTGGTCTTGAATCCTCCATACGAGCATCTAGCA
Organism: Hylobates moloch; assembly: GCF_009828535.3. Lineage (NCBI taxonomy): Eukaryota > Metazoa > Chordata > Mammalia > Primates > Hylobatidae > Hylobates > Hylobates moloch. The sequence goes on along the minus strand of NW_026652297.1, from coordinate 34,648,401 downwards.
GTTATCCATATAAAAATGTATATGGATGGGCCGGGTGCAGTGGCTCACGCCTATAATCCCAGAACTTTGGGAGGCCAAGGGGTGGGGGGAATCATCTGAGGCCAGGAGTTCAAGACCATCCTGGCCAACATGGTGAAATCCCATCTCTACTAAAAAATACAAAAATTAGCCTAGCATGGTGGCAGGTGCCTGCAATCCTGGCTACTTGGGAGGCTGAGGCAGAGAGAATTGCTTGAACCTGGGAGGCGGAAGTTGCAGTGAGCCGAGATCACACCACTGCGCTCCAGCCTGGATGACACAGTGAGACTCTATCTCAGAGGGAGAAAAAAAAGAACTTACATGGATGAAATCAACTGCTCACTCGTCTAGATTGTTACTCAGTCAAGTGGCTGTTAGTGCAAATGAGTTACCTGCTATTGTTTCCACTGGAAAGGACATCTTTATTATGGTGCCTTGTGATTTTCCAGATTAAATCAATCTGGATTATTTTCATTAGGTGTTCCTTTATTACTATTATAGGCATAAGATGCAGGGAGGTAGATTTGGACAGAATGCAACATAGCAGAGATTTTCAAATTATTACTGTTTTCTGAAAGTATAATGTCCTGAAGTAAGTTCAGAGTCCTGGTTATGTTCAAGGAGAGGTTGGATTACTACTTATCCAAAATGGAACGGAGAGTTCGTCCAAATTACTTTCCAAGTATGATGTTTCCTAGACAGATAATTTAAGATTTATTACATCCAATGGAGTTGGGGGTGGAAAGTCTAGTTAGCTATTGAAAAGGTCTTTGTGTTAAGTGAAAAAAAAAATACAAATAGCCAATTTGTAGGCAATGGGTAGTATTTTTGGAATGTTGATGAAGAATGTAGATTTTTATCTTTGAAATGCATGAACATTGGTGAGAAAAAAATTTCTTCAAGTATTATGAAAATGTTCTGATGTTTCAACAAATCAGCCACGGCTACACATTTTGGATTTTTGCTTCTGATTTATTTCACTCCCGAGTTCACCCAGGAGGCAGGAATAAGATGCTTCAGTCCTCTACAAAATTCCCATAGCACCCCGTGTAAGGAATCAGGAAGGAATAGTCGGAAGGTAAATTTGGAAATAGGAATGTTGAAATTATATCTTGACTTAGTATTTGGTAGGTCACCTAATATAGATACCTCACCTGTAACTATCACCTACCTGTAGATAATAATGAAAATTGCTGTACTACCTTACTCAATATGATCACTGTGGGACCAAATAGGCAATTTTTTATGAAAACACTGTGCCAATTGGCTGGAACTGTACAAATATTGGTTGCTATTATCTCAGCTTCACACATTCAGCAACTTAGGAACTAGACACAGACTATCTTTCAGTCATGTTGCATTATCTTTAGAAACCCAGAGAGATAGTTTGATTTTGTTTCTTATATTTTATTGATTTCTTCTCACTTTTATTTTCTTTCTTCTGCTTGCTTTGGGTATAATTTGTCGTTTTTCTAGTTCCTTAAGTTAGACGGTTAAATCATTGATTTAAGAACTTTCTTATTTTCCAATATTAGCATTGAATGCCATGAATTTTCCTTTAATCACTGCTTGACCTGCATCCCATTAGTTTTGATTGTGTTTTCATTTTAAATCCAATACCAAATATTTTCTAATTACCCTTGTGATTTTCTTATTTTAAAGTGTGTTTAATTTTCAAATGTTTGGGGATTTTCAAGATGTCTTTCTGTTACTGAGTTCTAGTTTAATTTCATTGTATTTATAAAACATACTTTGCATTTATTTAATTCCCTTTAAATTTGTTGAGTTTTTTTATAGCTTAGAACATGGTTGCTCTTGGTGAATATTTTATATACACTTGAAAAGAATGTTTATCCTGCTATTGTTAAGTGGAATGTTATATAGTATCAAGAAGGTCAACCTGGTTTATACTATTATTTAGATTTTCTATATCCATACTAGTTTTCTGTATATTTGTTTTATTAATTACCGACAGAGGAATGTTGAATCCTCTAACTTGAATTCTGTAACTACAATGTCAGCTTGTGGATTTGTCTATTTCTCATTTGAGTCCATTCGTCTTTGCTTCATGTATTTTGGAAAGTTGTGTTAGGTACATTTAGGATTGTTAGGATTGTTAAGTCTTCCTGGTGTATTATATCCCTTTATCATTATGTAATATTCTTCATATTTTGCAGTATTCATTGTTTGGAAGCCTACTTTGTCTGATCCAGATTTCTTTTGATTAGTGTTATTTTGTTATATCTTTCCCCTGCTTTTCACTTGCCTTTGTCTTTATATATAAAAAGTGGGTTTCTTGTAGACTGCATATATCTGGGTCTTGCTACTTTTGCTACTTTTCTAATTTGACAATCTCTGCCTTCTAATGGGGAGAGATAGACTTCATTATTATTTAATAAAATTGTTGATATGGTTGGATTTAAATCTACTGTCTTGCTACTTATTTTCTAAATGCCACTTTTTTGTTTCCTTATTCTCTTTTCTGTCTTATTTTGCATTATTTGAGTATTTTTTTGTGTGATTCCACAGTTGGATTATTAGTTATACCTCTTTTAAATTGTTTAGTAGTTGATGTAGGATTAACAAAAGACATCTTATCATATTACAGTCTATGGTTAAGTAATTATATTGCTTCCTTTATAGTACAACAGTACATTTTATTTTCTGTCTCATCTTTTATGTTATTTTTGTCATATATTTTACTTCTATATATGTCATAAATTTCACAATATATTGCTATTATTTTGCCTAAGACAATTTTCCTTTAGAGAGACTAAAAATAAGAAAAAATACTTATATATATTCTGATATTACCAATTTTATTGCCCTTTATTTCTTTGTGTGGGTAAAAATTTCCGTCTTTTATCATTCTCCATTTGCCTACAGAGCTTTCTTTAACTCCCCTTTTAATGCAGATTTACTGGCAATGAATTTTCTCAACTGCTGTCTTTTAGAAAATATTTTTATTTTGCATTCATTTATAAAAGGTATTTTTGCTGGGCGTAGAAATTTAGGTTGATTTTTTTTTTCTTTCAGCACTTTAAAGATGCCTCTCTCATCTTGTATAGTTTCTGATGCAAAGTCTGTCATTTTGTCTTTGTATCTCTGTATGTAATGCTTCTTTTTTCTCTGGTTGCCTTCAAGATTTTCTCTTTATCTTTGATTTCAGCAGTGTGAGTATGATGGGTCTTTGTGTCTGTGTATATTTATCTAGCTTGTGTTTCTCTGAGCTGTTTAGATTTGGTGTGTTGTCTCTAATTATGGAAAATCATCTGTTATTACCTCTTCAAATATTTCTTCTGCAGTATTCTTTCTCTCTTTTCCATCTGGAATTTTAATTACATGTATGTTAAACTGGTATTCTACCACAGTTCTTTAATGCTCTGTTTTTTCTTTATTCTGTTTTAATTTGGATATTTTTTCATTCTTCAGTTTTACTTGTTTTTTCTTAAGCTATGTCTTACTGAAAGAATTTTGTATTTCAGATATCATGTTTATTGAAAGTAATATAGCAACAACAAATCCTTAACTCATTGTATCATGCTTTTTATTTCTAGCTTTCCATGTGACTTCTTTTTAAATTTTAATTATTTATTTATTTATTTTTAGATGGAGTCTCATTCCATTGCCCAGGCTGGAGTGCAGTGACGCAATCTCAGCTCACTGCAACCTCTGCCTCCTGGATTCAAGCAATTCTCCTGCCCCTGCCTCCTGAGTAGTTAGGATTATAAGTGTGCACCACTACACCTGGCTAATTTTTGTATTTTCAGTAGAGATGGGGTTTTGCCATGTTGGCAAGGCTGGTCTTGAACTCCTGACCTCAAGTGATCTACCTGCCTGCCTCGGCCTCCCAAAGTGCTGGGATTACAGGCAAGAGCCACCACACCTGGCCATCCATGTGACTTTTTGATAGTATTGCTTTGCTAAAAATTTCTCTCTTCACGTAAGTTACCCACTTATTCAACTAGATTATTTAAAATAGTCTATGGTTGTTGAAAAATCTGTCTGATGATGCTAATGCCCATATCATCTCTGGGTCTTATTAATCTATTGATTGCTCTGTGTCTTTATAGTGGTTGGCTTTATCTTGTCTGTCTTGTTATTTTTGATTGACTGCCGCACATTATATGTAAAAGAATAGTGGTATCTGAGGTAAGTTGTATTTATGTTCTGAAGTGGGCATGACTTTTCTAATTTCACGCTATTAGTGTGTGAGCTTGAGTTACTCTTGTTGGTACATATGTTGAGCTTAGGTTTTGTGATTATTGTAGTTACCTTCAGTAGACCGTGAGCTTCAAATTCCTTCAGTGGTGGACTGCTGCTAGCTTGCACTTGACATGGGGCCTGAGATGTTGAGAGTTTTTCTCTATATTTATGTTTCATCATTAGTTTTTAGCAGCCTCTGCATGTTTCCATCACAGATAGGATATTTATTCATATTCTTGCTGTCATACCCTCAGGCGTAGACAGCTGTTGTATGTTATTTGGTGTGAGGCTTGTGATGCAGCGGGGAAGATCTTTGTTCTCCTGGTTCAGCACTTGTCTTAGGTAGGTCCTGCGTCATTGAGCCTCAGTGGTGGCACTTTCTCAGTATTCTTATCCCTCCCCTCTATTTCAGCCAAACTCTGCCTTATATTAGGTTGGTGCAAAAGTAATTGTGATTTTTGCCATAACTTTTAATGGCAAAATCCGCAATTTCTTTTCCACCAACCTAATATCTGTGGGAGCTCTTGTGTAGTCAGATTTTTCAGTTTTGCCTTCAGTGGCAACAGGCCACTGCTTTGTATGAGGGTAGGGTCCAGGGCTAGAGAGAGTTTCTCACTGTTCCAGAAGCTTTCTTACCCCTGTAGCAGAGAACTTTTGCTTTCTTTCCCTTTGAGAAGCAGGGATCTTTGCCAGGGCTCTGAAAGCGGGAGGTTTTCTTGCCTTCCCCCCAGCAGCTTTAGACTTTTGCTCCATGTAAAAGAAGTGAGCGAGACCTTGTGCTTGTTCCACCACAGCAGCAGATGTTCACGACCAGAATGTTGGCACCATTGAAGAGACTCACTCAAGTTTCCTATCCTGCCTGAAATCCTTCTCAAGAGTACCTGGTAAAGGTTTAAGAAAAATAACTGGTGTGTGAGTGCAGATTCTGCTTGTATATAAGGGGTCTAGGGATTGCATATTGTGTCATTAGCCTACACTTGACCTTTAAGAATTTGTTAAAATTGTAGCTGTTTTCTTTTCACCTACCTTTATGGCACCTGCCTTTTCCTTTTGTGCTGTGTCAAAAGGGAAATAGTTTGTGTGCTCCATCTCTCCTTAGAGGGGTCTATGACTCACTGGAACTTACTTCATTTGGTTGCTTTGTGTTCTCAGCTCTCTGATGGGCTCAAGAATAGGTTCTTTGGCTTTTTCTCATTATTGGGGTGGGATCAATATTCTCTTGGGCTTTCTATATCCTAAGTGGAAGTGAAACTTGGGGAAAGTTTAGTAAAGGAATTATTTGCAGGAATGCAGATCAGATCTGTGAAAACCACAGGATAATGCGGTGCCCTGGGGCAAGTAGTAACAGGGCTTTGTTACTATCGTGTTATGGGTTAAATTGTGTCTCTCAAAAACACATGTTGAAGTTGTAACCTCCCGTTCCTCTGAATGTGATCTTATTTGGAAAGGGCATCCTGGCAGACATAATCAAATGAAGATGAGGTCATTATGGTGGGCCTTAATCTTGTATGTCTAACATCCTTATAATAAGAGGAGAAGAGATATAGACAGAGACACGGGGAAAACATCAGGTGAAGCTGAAGGAGAGATTGGAGTGATGCATCTATAAGCCAAGGAATGGCAAGGATTGCCAGCAACTTTCAGAAGCAAGGCAGGTGCAATGAAGGATCCTCACTTACACCCTTCAGAGAGAGCATGGCCCTACTAAAACCTTGATTTCAAACTTCTGGCCTCAGAACTATGAGACAAATGTCTGTTGTTTGAAGCATGGAAATTTGTTATGGCAGCCTTAGGGAACTAACACACACCCTTAGGCCTGAAGGGGTGAAGGGACAGAGGGAAAGAACTGTGTGGAGCTCTCATCTCAGGATGATACTAACATGGGGCTGAAGGGGACTCCAGCGAATAAGCAACCCAACCTCTCTGTCCTCTGTCTTTTCATCCTCTTGCTGGGGGGTCGTCCTTGATTAAACTCAACTGGAAGTCAGAGGTCAAGCGTGTCCGTTGAGGTAGTCCATATAAGTCAGCCTCCTGGGGCAGACAGCAGAGTGGGGAAGACTGAATAGAAGATGTGAGGAACAAAAGGAAGATAGTGAGTCCAGCAGGGCTTTGTGTAACAGACAATATAACTCTCTAAATTTGTTTCTGGTAGGTGGTATTGTATCACTAGAAAGACCACAAAGTTAGCAGATCTGTGGTGTGTTCTGGCTCTGCACTGACTCATTATGACTTGAACACTTCATTTAACCTTTCTGATACTCTATTTCCTCATCTGTAAGAAGGGATTAAGCTAGATGACCTCTGCGGTCTCTTCTCGGCCTTTTGTTGTGCTTACAGGAATGAGTAATCTTACGTCAGACAAAATGAGGTCTAAAATAAATATTCTGAGTTCATAACTTGGAATTTGTATGATTTTTCAACCAGGTTCAATGAAGAAAACTATGATTATTGTTGATGATAATTATACCTTTACTTACCAGCTGTTAAAAAAATGTGTTTTCATGTCTGTTATCTCTTTTTAATGTAGTAGCTCTGTGAAAACTTTGCTACTTAGGGGTTAAAATTCTTTTTGTCTTTGTGTTTACAGTCCATATGGCTCATCTCAGAGAAAAGTTGAATTGCTTGTTAATGAGACTTGTTTTTGTCAAGGAACTCACCACTTGCTCTTTGTAGTTCTTTCCTTTCAGGAACTCTTTCAGCATAGAGTTGCAGAGAGAGAGAGAAAAAGAGAAAGTTTTGGGGCCTTATGTATTCTCTAGTCACTAAGGAGCCAAAAGGTTTTTTATTGATTCTCTTTCAGCCTTTGAAGTCAAAGGTCTTCTCCCACATGGGCTACAGAATTGTTGGTGTGGGGATGCCTGTGAGGGCTCTGACATTGCCGGTCCAGATGCTAGAGTTAGCTTTGAGCAAAGGCAAAGACTAATGACCCAGTAATGTTATACATCACAGACAAACCAGATGGAATCAGTTTCAGGCTTCCTGGTGTCTGCAAAGGGAGATTTTTCTTTTGTGTGAGTCTCAACTCAATTGATGCCTCATTCAGAATGGCTCCTCTTATCACAAAAATCCATGGTTATCATTTTCCTTCTGCTCTCCAAATATTCTCAGTTAATAGTTCATCATAGATGACCTTCTGATGTCAACTCATTTCTTGAGGCAGGGATCAAGAAGACCTCCAGTATGGTGACATGGAGAAAGATACGCTTATTTAGGGATAAACAAAGCAACCAAATTCATGATAGACACATACTCATGAGAATATATGATTATGTTCTTTCTTCAATATTGTAACAGGACTATAATATGTAGCTGTGCATTGGATGACTGAGTAGTAAGCGATGGCCTTGTAGGAAGCAGCAGGGCAAGAGATATTAGCACCGGGTGGGAAAAAGGAATGAGAGTAAGTATGGAAATAAAGAGAACAAGAGAAGGTAGTATTAGTTTATATAAATTCACTTCCCTTAATATGGCCTATCTCTTATGAATTTGGCAATGGTTCATCTGATATGGAGTAGCAGACTGCAGACTAGCTAAGTGTGGGTCAATGACCACAGAAAGAGGCATTGAGGCAGAGGGAAGCCCAGGATTCAGAGAGAACTGCTGGCATCTGTGGGTGAGAGTTTGACCATTGGAGAGGGTTTTGTGTTTACTTCTAAGAAGTGGTGTTTTTGGAATGTCTGGTGCAGAAAAGAAGTCTCAAGTAATCTTAGGTCCATAAACCAAGGGGTCTGTGGATAGAACTCAATTTTAATATATTTGTTTCTTTTGTAATCCTATGTGTTTTAAAAACATCATTCTGCCAGAGAGGTCTATGGCACAAAAAAGGTTAAGAATTTCTGAATTGGTGGAATTGCAAAATATGGAACCAACCTAAATGCCCATTGACCAACTAGTGGAAAAAGAAAATGTGGCATATATACACCGTGGAATACTACTCAGCTATAAAAAGGAACAAAGTAATGTCTTTTGCAGCAACCTGGATGGAGCTGGAGGCTATTATTCTAAATGAAGTAACTCAGGAATGGAAGAACTGAATACCGTATGTTCTCACTTATAAGAGGGAGCTAAGCTATGAGGATGCAAAGGCATAAGAATGATATAATGGACTTTGGGAACTTGGGGAGGGAGGTTTGGAGGGGGTGAGGGATAAAAGACTACATATTGGGTACAGTATACAGTGCTTGGGTGACAGGTGCACTAAAATCTGAGAAATCATCACTAAAGAACTTAGCCATGTGACCCAAAACCACCTGTACCCCAAAAACTATCAAAGAAAATAGAGGATACTTAATGGTTCAATGAGTGAGACAGATTTATGTATTTGTCAACTTTGTTTTATAGTAAATAAACTACAAAACTTAAAAAAATTCTGAATTAGGAAAACAATTCAATAAAGAGGCATTTACTGGGTTCCATGCCAGCAGGTAAACCGAGGTCTGAATCGGCAAGCTGCACACACTGCTAGGTCATAAAGGCAGAACAAACAGCTGGTCGAGGTTGAGGTGATCAATGAAATGTCAATGTGTTCAACAGCCCTTACACATTCAATACATGATGTGTGCATAACATAATTTTTTTGATATTTGAACTTAGTGTGGTTTCTTGGTAAGAGTAATTCTTCCACCTGGTAAAGCTTGTTACCTACTTCCTTTCTTACATCAAAATAAATTCCAGAAGGATCAAATAGTTAAAGGTAAAAATATGGATCTATAAAAACACTAGAATAAAACCTTCATGAATTAAAAAAAAAAAGATCTTAGAATGGGTAAGACTCTTTTAGGTATGATGTAAAACTAAGAACCATAAGGAAGAGGATAAACAGATTTGCCTATACAAAAATAAAAAAAATTTACTTGAAAAAATACCATTGGAAAGTCAAAAGACAGCCTGGAAAAAAAAATAATGGCAACACTTGTAACAAAAGGACGCATTTTCCATAGTGCCAAAATTGCTTCTAAAAACAGGAAAGAAAAAGACCAAAATTCAGAGAAAAACGTGTATAAGACATAAACAGGGAGTTTGCATGAAAAAGAATGAATCTGTCTTACAGAGACTCATGCTCACTGATAATGAAAGAAATACAAAATAAATGGACAGATTATCATATTACCCCCAATGGATTGGCAAAGATTTAATAGTTCGATAACTCCCTCAGTTGGCTAGGATCTATGCAAACAAATATTCTTGCACACTGTTGTTCCTGGGAGAACAAATTGGTACAAGTGTTTGAAGATCAATTTGGCAATATTTATAAAAATTTTAAATGCTTCATTCCTTTGACTCACCATTTCTACTTTTATGAATTTATTTTGTAGATAAATTCACATAAATTTGCAAAGTTATGTGTACAGGCTGTTCCTTACTGCTTTCTAATAATAACAAAAGCAAATATATAGACACAAAGAAGTAGCTTACGTGTTCATCCAAGGTGGCAGTGTACCCTCATGGTGGTACGTTAATACAATGGCTTATAGCTATTAAAATGGGCCACACATATTGTATTAATATGGAAAGCTCTCTAACATACATTAAATTAAAAAATAAGTTGCAGAATATTATGTAAGAAGCGATCTTATTTCCTTTAAAAATCATTCAGAATATTCACAAAGCATAGAATGTTAGCAGTGGTTACCCTGGTAGTGCAGAATGATAGGTTGGGATGGGGAGTGAAGAGTGAGCAGGGGAAGATTGGAGATTTGCAGAATCTTCCTACCCACTCCCACTCTATAGCTTCCGTATTATTTAAAAATTTTAAAGCAAATTTATAAAATATTTTAGAAAAAACATAAATTTTTTTTTTAAGAAAAAGGATTACTTATTGCTATGGTTTGAATGTTTGTGTCCTCTGAACCTCATGTTGAGATGTGATTGATGTGGGGCCTTTAGGATGTGATTAGGTCACGGGGACTCTGCCCTCATGAATGGATTAATGCCATTATTGCCAGAGTGGGTTAGTTACTGAGAGGCTGGGTTTGCTATAAAAGCAAGTTCAGCCTAATTTCTTATCTCTGTCTCACATGCTCACTTCTGCCTTCTGCCCTCCAGCATGGGCTGACCCTTGCCTGATGCCAGTGCCATGCTCTTGGACTTCCCAGCCTCCAGATCTGTGAGAAATAAATTCATTTTCTTTATAAATTTTTCAGTCTATGGTATTTTGTTATAGCAGCAGAAAACAAACTGAGACACGTACCAAGAAAAAAAGAATGCCTATGTAGATATTAGATATTCCCATTTATATGGTGTTGAGAGACAGGAGGGACATATTAAGTTAAGGTTGGTGGCTTTGGGAATACCCCTAGACCCACCTCAGTGGTGTATGTTCACCCTCTTGTATTTTTCTAAAGGTAATATTTCTGTGGGCCATGCAAACTCAGGGTATTAAATCCTCTGGGATGCTACTTGTGGTCATTATCTTTTCCTAAACTCCACATTTTAGCATTGTACAGAGTGATGTCATTGTAGACCCAGAAGTTACCTACTTCCTTTCTTACCTATGGTTCAGCCTGTGGTTGTAGCATTCTGGGTTGACCAGGAGATGTGAGGCTGAGACATGCTCATTGAGTGTGGCTTCCCTATTATCCCAGCATTGCAAAGCCTAGGAAGATCTGAGCAGGACAGCCCTGGCTGGGCCAGCCACATTTGTCCTTCCTGCCATAGTAAGCCTGCTACAAGATGTTGTGAAATGTTAAAGATGCACTGTTTCCACATACATACTTCACAGCCATGCGAGCCAGGTCTTTACTCTCTCCCTTTTAGACTTGGATCTTTTGTTGTGTAAGTGGTGTGAGCTTCAGCTAGAATGGTCTCCCTATCTTCCATAGTCTCCTCCAAGGAGAGGTGCCATATCTGAAGAGGTGCTGTTGCAAATGATCAGTGTATTTACTCTCCTCCTCACTGGTAAAACCTGGGCTTTACTGTGCTATTTACTCAAGTCTCTGTGAAGCAGCCCTGCTTCAGAGCTGCACGTTTTAGACTGGAATTGGGTGAATGAATGAGAAGGCTCGGCTCCAAGGGCTCTGAATCCCATCCAATTTCCTGATTTTTCAGTCTGTGTCTCTGGGTATTTCTTCCTTGATCCCTGGGAAGGATGGTGAATGAGGTTCAGAAGCCTGGCATCTGTAGGTTTCTCCAGGTTATCATGCTGAGACCTGGGCTTCCTGGTGATCAGGTGACCTGTGGGTTGTCCGGGGAAGGTAGCTGGGAGGTGGTTGGGCATGGGGGTCTGAAGATCCATTTGAGGTCCAGTCACATTTAGAGGGAGCTGATGTGAAAGGCCCAGATGAAACTGCCCAAGGAGCATCTGCAGTGGCAAGAGTCGAGGGTGGGGCTGCATCATCAGGGGAGCACTATGGGCCCAGAGGCTACTACCCCTGAACTTTCCGAAGGTCTAAGACAATATCAGAAGCCCTCGTGGAGGGATTCATGTGATATTGTGTATAGGGTTTCTGTGTTCATAGCTCCTTGAGGTCCAGTCCCTGCAAGATCTGGTTCTGGGATGGACCTCATCTGGGATTGCCTCCTCCCTTGGGTGTCCCACTATGGACTTGGCACTGCTTGTCTGGTCTGGCCTCTATTAGCGCCTCTCTCCATCCTCAGCCTTCTGTCATCTCCAGGCAATGGTGTCCTCTGCTGTCTCCAGGCAACAGTGTCCCTGTACTGCCCTGCCCCAGCTTCTCAGAACCCAGCCTGGTTACTAGAATCACCCCCGCATACTGCCAGGAAAGGGCTCACTGTCAACGGGCAGGCTCAGGAAGTATTGGACACATGATTGGACCTGATTTTGGCCAATTATTTTCCTCCTGATTATATGCTTTCCACTTTTCTCCTCCACCTTCTCTGCTACTTGTCCTGCAGTTTGCTGTGTGGTTACAGACAAGTTTCAACGGAGAAGCCGGTTCCAAATGTAAAGGCTAATGAAGTCTGGCTGTTCACTCAGGAGAGGGAAGGAACAGACTGTTGAGGCTGAATGTTGGTTTGCCATTGTCTTGCATTCCCTATGCCCACCATGTTACGCTTCCAGGTATCCACAGTCCTGGCCCAAGAACTGTCACAGTAGTAGGGAAACCATGTCTCTAGGTTGTGGTTTGTGAGCCCCTAACAGGTCTGGTTAGGGGTGACTGGAATGGGGGTGGAGACTAGAATACAGAGGACTAGAAACTAGGCCTAGGAGGAGAGGTAGGGTGAAAAAGAAGGCAGTAGTGGAAATTGGGACCCTGATGAACATAGTGGTGGCAAATGCACAGGTTAAAACCGACAGAGGACAGCTGGGCAGGGCAATCCTCAAGGTAGGGTAGTGGGCAGGGATAATGTTGACAGGTAGGGCAGAAACACAAAAAGTTAGATGGAACAGGAGAGTAGGGTGCAGCCTGAGAATTGGGAAAAAATGAGAGAAAGGGCTGGATGATGAGAGCAGGAAGGAATGGAAAAAAGTGAAGGCTGAGGTTGAGATGGAGAAATTCAAGATAGCTGTCTTGACATCTTTTCATATGAGAGCTCTAGTTACTCACTTGTCCACAGGAGTCAAAATGTGCCCCAGGCCTACTTCAGCATTTATCTCACACACCCACTCCTTGCATCACCCCATGACTGAATGCCCATTGTGAAACTCATATGCCCCTCCCTTTTGATCTAGTGAATAGGCTCCACCAACCAGGAAAACGGTCCCAGTTTCTAGGTTTAAGAGTAATCATGGGGGCCAGGTGTAGTGGCTCACACCTGTAATCCTAGCACTTTGGGAGGCTGGGATGGGCAGATCACCTGAGGTCAGGAGTTTGAGACCAGCCGGGCTAACATGGCGAAACCCCATCTCCACAAAAAATATAAAAATTAGCCGGGTATGGTGGCAGGTGCCTGTAATCCCAGCTACTCAGGAGACTGAGGCAGGAGAATTGCTTGAACCCGGGAGGCAGATGTTGCAATCAGCTGAGATTGCACCACTGCACTCCAGCCTAGGCGACAGAGTGAGACTCCTTAAAAAAAAAAAAGAACGATCATGGGAAATAAAGAGAAGAAACGGGCTATAGTATTAGTCTCTGTTCTTGGGATGCCATGTAGTTTTGCCCCTCAGTAGGCAAATATTTATCAAAGGGCTAAAAAAGAGTTACGAGGTTGGGGCCTAGGAGAGCAGTTCTGAAGTGGGACATGGGAAAGTGGGAGAAAGTCAGTGCCCCAGCCTCTTTAACTTACCACATTGCTCAAAGCCCTTTCCCATCATTTATATCACTGCATGAATATATGGGATTAGAGAAAGGATATATATATTATGCTCATTTTACCAGTGAGGACACTGAAGACCAGAAAGGGAACTACCATAGGCAGGCAGTGGATGACAAAGCAGGTGGGACTAGAATTTGGGGCAAAAGGAGGGGCAGGTAGGAGGGAGCACAAAATGGCTCAAAACACCAACCAGCAGCATTACCTCCGCCTATGTCTCTGGGCTGGATCCTGTAGGGAGGAAGTGCTTAAGAGCAGAACTGTACTTTTTGAAGCTTATCCCTTGGTCCTGGTGGTCTGTTGGTTTGATGCATTACTCGTAACCAGAACCAGAAATGTAGAGCCAAAGCTGGTAGAATAACTGCCCACTCCTGAGTGCCTGAAGAGTAGATTTGGGCTTCCTTGATCACTACCTGAGCTGCCGACTCCATGGCAGATGATTAAGGAGGCTACTGCACTCTTCCCTCTTCTTTTTTTCTGATGTAGCAACCCTGTCTGCTTTAAGATTCCTGGTTTCTTTGATCACTGTACAAATCACAAGCTCCTTTGTTTTTCTATTCTCTTTAGTACTTTTATCACCATAATATTCTGATTTTTCTCCCTTGACCCAATACTCTTTTCCTCCCATATTTGACAAAACTCTAAGTTGTACTCTCTAGAAGTCCAGGTACATGATTATCAAACTTCCCTATTTCCTTAGACTGCTTTTTAAAAAAAATTTTAGATTCAGGGGGTACCTGTGCAGGTTTGTTGCATGGACATATTGCATAATGGTGAGGTTTGGGTTTCCAGTATGCTGGTCACCCAAATAGCGAACATTGAGCCCAATTGATAGTTTTTTTAACCTTCACTCCCTCCCACCCTCCTCCCTTTTGCAGTTCCCAGTGTCTATTTTTTCCATCTTTATGTCCATGTATACCCATTATTTAGCTTTTACTCAGAAGTGAGAACATGTGGTATTTGATTTTCTGAGTTATTTCACTTAGGATAATAGTCACCTCCACGCATGTTGCTGCAAAGGACAGGATTTCATTCTTTTTTATGGCTGCATATTTCATGGTGTGTATATATACATTTTTTCTTTATCCAGTCATCCATTGATGGGCACTTAGGTTGATTCCATAGCTTTGTTATTGTGAATAGCGCCATGATAAACATACTAGTACAGGTGTATTTTTTTATGTTATAATTTATTTTTCTGTGGGTAGATGCCCAGTAGTGGGATTGCCGGATTAAATGGTAGTTCTATTTTTAGTAGTTTCAGAAATCTCCATACTGTTTTCCATGGAGGTTGTACTAATTTACATTCTTACCAAATGTGAGGCGTATAAGGATTCCTTTTTCTCAGCATCCACACCAACATCTATTGTTTGTAGACTTTAATAGTAGCCATTCTGAATGGTGTAATCTCATTTTGGTGTTACTTTGTGTTTCTCTGATGATTAGTGATGTTGAGAATTTTTTCATATGCTTGAGGATACTTGTATGTCTTCTTTGATAAAGGTATGTTTATGTCCTTTACCCACTTTTTAATGGGATTGTTTTTTTTTTTTCTTGTTGAATTGTTTGAGTTCATTGTAGATTCTGGATATTAGTCATTTGTTGGAGACATAATTTGTAAACATTTTCTCCCATTCTGTAGGTTGTCTGTGTACTCCATTGATTATTTCTTTTGCTGTGCAGAAGCTTTTTAGTTTAACTAAATCCCATTGGTCTATTTTAATTTTTATTGCATTTGCTTTTGAGGTCTTAGTCATAAACTTTTTGTCTAGCCCAATGTCCAGAAGAGTTTTTCCTTGGTTTTCATCTAGGACTTTTATAGTTACAGGTCTTACATTTAGGTCTTTAATCCATCTTGAGTTACTTGTGTATGTGGTGAAAGATAGGGGTCCAGTTTCACTCTTCTGCATGTGGCTAGCCAATTTTCCCAGCACAATTTGTTTAATAGAGTGTAATTTCCGTATTATTTATTTTTGTCAACTTTGTCAAAGATCAGTTGATTTTAAGTATGTGGCTTTATTTCTGGGTTCTCTATTCTATTCCATTGATCTGTGTATTTACTTTTGTGCCATTACCGTACTGTTTTAGTTACTATAATCTTGCAGTATAATTTGAAGTCAAGTAATGTGCTGCCTCTTGCTTTCTTCTTTTTGCATAGGATTTCTCTGGCTTTTGGGCTCTTTTTTGGTTCCATATGAACTTTAAGCATTGTTTTTTCTAATTCTGAAGAATGCTGTTGGTAATTTTATAGGAATTACATTGAATCTGTAGATTGCTTTGGGCAGTATGGTCATTTTAATGATATTGATTCTTCCAACCCATGAGCATGGGATGTTTTTCTGTTTGTTTGTGTCATCTACAGTTTCTTTCATCAGAGTTTTGCAGTTCTTATTATAGAAATCTTCCACCTCCTTAGTTAAATATATTCCTAGGTATTTAACTTTTTTGTAGCCATTGTAAATAAGATTGCATTTTTGATTTTGTCCTTTGGTTAGATCATTATTGGTGTATAGAAATGCTACTGATTTCTGTATGTTAATTTTGTATCCTGAAACTTTACTGAATTCATTTATCAAATCTATGTTTTTTTTTGGCTGAAGTCTTTAGGGTTTTCTAGATATCATATTATCAGAATTTGACTTTCTGGTTTCCAATTTGGTTGCCTTTTGTTTGTCTCCCTTGCCTGATTATTCTGGTAAGAACTTCCGGTATTCTGTTGAATAAGAATGGTGACAGTGGGCTTCCTTGTCTTGTTCAAGTTCTTAGAGGGAATGTTTTCAACTTTTCCCCATTAACTGTGATTTTGACTGTGAGTTGGTTGTAAATTGCCTTTGTTATGTTGTGGTATTTTCTTTCTGTGCCTAGTTTGTTGTACATTTTTATCATAAAGTGATGCTGACTTTCATCAAATGCATTTTCTGCACCTATTGAGATGATCATATGGTTCTTGCTGCTCATTCTCTTTATGCAATCTATACATTTATTGATTTGTGTATGTTGCACCATCCCTGCATCCTTGGGATAAATCCCACCTAATCATGGTGTATTATCTTTTTGATGTGTGGTTGGATTCAATTTGCTAGTATTTTGTTGAAAATTTTTGTGTCTATATTCATTGGAAATATTGGTCTATAGTTTTCTTTTTTTGTTGTGTCCTTATCTGGTTTTAGTATCAGGGTGATACTGTCTTCACAGAATGAGTTAGGTGAATTCCCTCCTCTTCAATTTTTTCAATAATTTCAAGGGGATTGGTATTAATTCTTTGTATGCTTGGTCGATTTTGGCTGTGAATCCACCTCATCCTGGGCCTTTTGGTTGTTGTTGTTGTTGGGAGTTTTTTTTTTTTAATTTTTTTTTTTAATTACTAATTCAATCTTGCTGCTCATTATTTGTCTGTTCAGGGGTTTTATTTCTTCCTGGTTCAATCTCAGGAGGTTGTATGTTTCTGGGAATTTATACATTTCATCTAGATTTTCTAGTTTGTGAGTGTATTATTGTTCATAATAATCTGATAATATTTTGTATTTCTGTGGTATGTACATTTCTGTGGTATGTTGTAATGTCTCCTTTTTCATTTCTGATTGTGTTAATTGAAATCTTTTCTTTTCTTGGTTAGTCTAGCTAGTGGTTTAACAATTTTGTTTATCTTTTTGAAGAATCAACACAAACGTTGATTCCTTGATTCCTTGATTCTTTTTGGTGTCTTTTGGTGTTTATTTAGTTCTGGTCTGATCTTTGTTTTTTTTTTTAACTTTGGGTTTGTTTTGTTTTTGTTTTCTAGTTCCTTGAGGTATGATATTAGATTGTTAATTTATAATATTTCTGCTTTTATGATGTAGGTGTTAGTGCTATATATTTTCCTGTTAGCACTGCTTTTGCTATATCTCAGAGGTTTAGGTATGTTGTGTTTTCATTTTCATTTATTTCAAAACATTTTAAAATTTTCATGTTAATTTCTTCACTGACCTAGTGATCATTCAGGAGCATGCTCTTTAATTTCTGTGTATTTGTATAGTTTCCAAAGTTTTGGCTGTGCATAGTGGTTCATGCCTGTAATCCCAGCACTTTGGGAGGCCTAGGCAAGAGGATAGCTTGAGCCCAGGAATTTGAGACCAACCTGGGCAACATGGCAAGATCCTGTACCTATTAAAAAAAATTAGCTGAGCATGGTGGTGAGCATCTGTAGCCCCAGCTGCTACTTGGGAGGCTGAGTTGGGAGGATCATTTGATCCTGGAAGGTTAAGGCTGCAGTGAGCCATGATCGTGTCACTGCACTCCAGCCTAGGTGACAGAGTGAGAGCCTGTCTCACAAAAATAGTTCCTATTGGTATTGATTTATAGCATTATTCCACTGTAGTCTGAGAAGATACCTAATATGATTTTGATTTTATTTAATTAATTATTATTTAATTTTTGTTTTTCTTTATTTCTTCTAAAAATAAAACGGGATACATGTGTGGAATGTGCAGGTTTGTTACATAGGTATACATATGCCATGGTGGTTTGGCTGCACCTATTGACCTGTCTTCTAAGTTCCCTTCCCTCACCCCCTACCCCCAACAGGCCCTGGTGTGTGGTGTTCCCCTCTCTGTGTCCATGTGTTCTCATTGTTCAACTCCGATTTGTGAGCGAGAACATGCAGTGTTTGGTTTTTCTGTTCCTGTGTTAGTTTGCTGAGGATGATGGCTCCCAGCTTCATCCATATTCCTGCAAAGGACATGATCTCATTCATTTTTATGGCTGCATAGTATTCCATGGTATATATGTACCACGTTTTCTTTATGCAGTCTATCATTGATGGGCATTTGGGTTGGTTCCATGTCTTTGTTATTGTAAATAGTGCTGAAGTAAATATATGTGTGCATGTGTCTTTATAGTCGAATGATTTATATTGCTTTGGGTGTATACCCAGTAATGGGATTGCTGGATCAAATGGTATTTCTGGTTCTAGATCCTTGAGGAATCACCATACTGTCTTCCACAATGGTTGAATTAATTTACATTCCCACCAACAATGTAAAAGCATTCTTATTTCTCCGCAGCCTTGACAGCATCTATTGCTTTCTGACTTTTTAATAATCGCTATTCTGACTGGTGTGAGATGGTATCTCATTGTGGTTTTGATTTGCATTTCTCTGATGATCAGTGATGTTGAGCTTTCTTCATGTTTGTTGGCTGCATAAATGTTTTCTTTTGAGAAGTGTCTGTTCATATTTTTTGCCCACTTTCTGATGGAGTTGTTTTTTTTTTCTTGTAAACTCGTTTAAGTTCCTTGTAAATTCTGGATATTAGAACTTTGTCAGATGGATAGATTGCAAAATTTTTCTCCCATTCCATAGGTTGCCGGTTCACTCTGATGATAGTTTCTTTTGCTGTGTAGAAGTTCTTTAGTTTAATTAGATCCCATTTGTCAATTTTGGCTTTTGTTGCAATTGCTTTCAACATTTTTGTCTTGAAGTCTTTGCCCATGCCTATGTTCTGAATGGTATTGCCTAGGTTTTCTTCTAGGGTTTTTATGATTTTGCATTTTACATTTAAGTCTTTAATCCATCTTGAGTTAATTTTTGTATAGGGTATGAGGAAGGAGTCCAGTTTCAGTTTTCTGCATATGGCTAGCTAGTTTTCCCAGCAGCATTTACTGAATAGGAGATCGTTTCCCCATTGCTTGTTTTTGTCAAGTTTGTCAAAGATTAGTTGGTTATAGATGTGTGGTGTTGTTTCTGAGGTCTCTTTCTGTTCCATTGGTCTATATATCTGTTTTAGTACTAGTACCATGCTGTTGTAGTATAGTTTGAAGTCAGGTAGTGTGATGCCTCCAGCTTTGTTCTTTTTTGCTTAGGATCATCTTGGCTCTATGGGGTCTTCTCTGATTCCATATGAAACTTAAAATCATTTTTCCAAATTCTGTGAAGAACGTCAATGGTACTTTGATGGGAATAGCATTGAATCTATAAATTACTTTGGGCAGTATGGCCATTTTCATGATATTGATTCTTCCTATCCATGAGGATGGAATGTTTTTCCATTTGTTTGTGCCCTCTCTTATTTCCTTGAGCAGTGGTTTGTAGTTCTCCTTGAAGAGGTCCTTCACATCTCTTCTTACCTGTGTTCTTAGGTATTTTATTCTCTTTGTAGCAATGGCAAATGGGAGTTTATTCATGATTTGGCTCTCTGCTTGTTTATTGTTGGAGTAAAGGAGTACTTGTGATTTTTGCACATGCTTTTGTATCCTTAGACTTTGTTGAAGTTGCTTATCAGTTTAAGGAGTTTGGGCTGAGATGATGGGGTTTTCTAGATATAAAACCATGTCATCTGCAAACAGAGACAATTTAACTTCATCTCTTCCTAATTGAATACTTTTCATTTCTTTCTCATGCCTGGTTGCCCTAGCCAGAACTTCCAATACTATATTGAATAGGAGTGTTGGGAGAGGGCCTCCTTGTCTTGTTCTGGTTTTCAAAGGGAATGCTTCCAGCTTTTGCCCATTCAATATGATATTGGCTGCAGGTTTGTCATAAATAGCTCTTATTATTTTGAGATATGTTCCATAAATACCTAGTTTATTGAGAGTTTTTAACATTAAGGGATGTTGAATTTTATCCAGGGCCTTTTCTGTATCTCTTGAGATAATCATGTGGTTTTTGTCATTGGTTTTGTTTATGTGATGGATTACGTTTATTGAATTGTATATGTTGAACCAGACTTGCATCCCATGGATGAAGCCAACTTGATCACGGTGGGTAAGTTTTTTGATGTGCTACTGGATACGGTTTGCCAGTATTTTACTGAGGATTTTTGCATTGATGTTCATCAGGGATGTTGGCCTGAAGTTTTCTTTTTTTGTAGTGTCTCTTCCCAGTTTTGGTATCAGAATGATGTTGGCTTCATAAAATGAGTTGGAGTGGAGTCTCTCCTTTTCAATTTTTTGGAATAGTTTCAGAAGGAATGGTACTAGCTCCTCTTTGTACTTCTGGTAGCATTCAGCTGTGAATCCATTTGGTCCTGGGCTTTTTTTGGTTGATAGGCTATTAATTACTGCCTCAATCTCGGAGCTTGTTATATGTCTATTCAGGGATTTGATTTCTTCCCGGTTTAGTCTTGGGAGTGTGTATGTGTTCAGGAATTTATCTATTTCTTCTAGATTTCTATTTTATTTGTGTTGAGGTGTTTGTAGTATTCTCTGATAGTAGGTTGTATTTCTATGGGGTCAGTAGTGATGTCTCCTTTATAATTTTTTATTGTGTCTATTTGATTCTTCTTTCTTTTCTTCTTTATAAGTCTAGCTAGTGGTCTATCTATTTTGTTATTTTTTTTCAAAAAACCAGCTCCTGGGTTCATGGATTTTTTGGGGGGGCTTTTCATGTCTTTATCTTCTTCAATTCTTCTCTGATCTTATTTATTGTCTTCTGCTAGCTTTTGGATTAGTTTGCTCTTGCCTCTCCAGCTCTTTTAATTGTGATGTTAGGGTGTCGATTTGAGATCTTTCTAGCTTTCTGATGTGGGCATTTAGTGCTATAAATTTCACTCTTAACATTGCTTTATCTGTGTCCCAGAGATTCTGGTACATTGTCTCTTTGTTCTCATTGGTTACAAAGAACTTCTTGATTTCTGCCTTAATTTCCTTATTTACCCAAGAGTCATTCAGAAGCAGGTTGTTCATTTCTATGTTATTGTGTGGTTTTGAGTGAGTTTCTTAATCCTGAGTTCTAATTTGATTGCACTGTGGTCTGAGAGACTGTTTGCTATGATTTCTCCCATAACCCAGGTTCTGTTGTGTTGCCATTTGATTCCTTTCTCTTCCTCCCTTGTGTGATTGCTTTATAAAAACTGTGAGTTTTGCCGGGCGCGGTGGCTCACGCTTGTAATCCCAGCACTTTGGGAGGCCGAGGCGGGCGAATCACGAGGTCAGGAGATCGAGACCACGGTGAAACCCCGTCTCTACTAAAAAATATAAAAAATTAGCCGGGCGTGGTGGCGGGTGCCTGTAGTCCCAGCTACTCGGAGAGGCTGAGGCAGGAGAATGGCGTGAACCCGGGAGGCGGAGCTTGCAGTGAGCCGAGATTGCACCACTGAACTCCAGCCTGGGTGACAGAGCGAGACTCCGTCTCAAAAAAAAAAAAAGAAAAAAAAAAAACAAAAACAAAAACTGTGAGTTTTGTATTTCTATATGTTTTTGTGATGGTGAATATCAACCTTTTGTTTCCATGCTTAAGACACCTTTGAACATTTCCTGTAGGGCTGGTCTAGTGGTAACAAATTCCCTCAGCATTTGTTTGTCTGGGAAATACTTTATTTCTTCTTCATTGGTGAAGCTTATCTTGGTAGGATATAAAATTCTTGGCTGACAGTATTTTTTTTCTTCCAGCATTTTGAAAATGCCATCTCGTTCTCTTCTGGCCTGTAAGATTTCTGCTGAAAAGGTATGCTGCCAATCTGATGGGGTTTACTTTATAGAATACTAGAAGCTTTTCTCTTGGCTAATTTTAAAATCTTTCTTTCATGTTGACTTTAGATAGTCCGAGTATAATATATAGTGGTGAAGTCCTTTTTGCAATGTATCTATCTGGAATTAGCTGGGACTCTTATATCTGAATGTCTGACTCTTTTGCTAGACTTGGGAAGTTTTCATTGATTATTTTCTTAAATGAGTTTTCTAAACTTTTTGTTTTATCTTCCCCCTTGGGAATACCAATAATTTGTAAGTTTGGTTGGCTTAGGTAGTCCCAGACATCTCAAAGGCTTTGTTGATTCTTTTATTTTTTTTTTCCTTATTTTTGTCTGACTGGTTGATATCAAAAAACCTGTCTTTAAGTTCTAAGATTCTTTCTTCTGCTTGGTGTAGTCTGCTATTGAAGTTTTTGAATGTATTTTGTATTTTCTTCACTGGATATTTTAGTTCCAAAATTTTTTTTTAAAGATATCTTTTTGGTAAATTTCTCATTATATCCTGAATTGGTTTTCTAGTTTCTTTGTATTGATTTTCAGATTTCTATTGCATCTCACTTAGCTTCTTAATAATCACTATTTTAAATTCTTTATCTGGATTTTTGAGGAATTATTTTATTGGAATTTGTTGCTGAAAAGCTGTTGTGATCCTTTCGTGGTATCAGATTTCCCTGCTTTTTCATGTTTTCTGTGTCCTTTCATTGGCATCTGCACATCTAATGTAGCAGTTCCTTGTTCCAGTTTTTTGAAGTTGCTTTTGTAGGGGAAAATTTCTCCTAAAGATGTATGTACGTTGTTGGTTGAGTAGGATATTTTGGCTTTGATTTTGGGTACCTCCAATAGTGTGATTTTTAAAAATGACTTCTTTGGTAGTGCGTAGGGTGAGTGATATCTGTTATTCCTTGGTGGCTTAGGATATAATTATCATCTTAGGTTGTGGCGAAGTTTTGTTGGAAACTTAGATGCTAACTGAGCCAGTCTTTAGGCCCCAGTAGTTGCAGCAGTGGAGTGAACGTTCCTGTTTTAAGCTCCAGAGCAGCATAAACTGGCTTTGTTGTTAGTGGGTCTTGAAGGGCTAATCCTTGGGCCTCTATGTGGCTCGCTTAGAAGCTAGTAGTGGGAGTGGTGTTTCATGTGTGTGGGTGAATTTTCAGGCCCCTGGGCATCTGGTATGGTGTGGGCGATGGCAGTAGTGGTGGTGGAGCAACCCACTGGTACTCAAGTAGTCCATGTTGGTGTTCCTACCAGCTGTGATAGGTTGGGTGGGCTAGTCCCTGGTTCCACAGCCACTCATAGTAGGGCGGTGTGTATTGTGCTAAGTGTGTTTAGGAAAGCTTGGTCTTCTCTGTCCTTCCCCTGGCTGGGTGTTGGCTACAGCCACATCTCCTTGAACTCAGCCTGAATGTGCATCACAACCCACAGTTAAACCCTCAAAATTATGCCAGTTCTGGGCTTGTGACCAGAGAGGGCAGGGCCCTCAGCCCTCCCTCAGGTAACCAGCATAGATAAGAAGCTGTGGGGAATGTGGTCCACTTAGTCTTAATCTCACAGCAGCATGTAGCAGGATGGTGAGTATTGTCCTAGGTATGCATGCATAGGATAGCCTTGTTCCCTGTTCATTCTTGGCTGGTTGGCAGCTGCAGTAATTCAGCCTGAACTCAGCCTGAGATCAGGGCACAGCCCAGTGTTAAACTCTCAAAATGGTGCCTTGGGGCTGAGACCAGACAGGGCAAGCTCCCTTCAAGCAAGCAGCATGGGCAAGAAGTTGTGGGGAGTGCGATCCACTCACGTCTCAGTCGCAACAGCAGCCTGCAGCAGGGCAGCAGGGACCTTTCCAGGGATGCATGGAAGTGCCTGGTCTCCCCTGTCTCTCCTTGGAACAATGCGATGGCAGCAGCCGTGTCTGTAGATCTCTGGTATCTAGGCCTCAAAATGGCACCAAGCTGAGGCTGTGTGGATACCTGTGAGATTCCATGTGGGTTCCCTTTATGGAGCAACATCTCTGTGCAATTGTTAGGTAGCTTTTTATGTCAAACACAAGGGCTTAGTGGGTCAAGGGTTTTTTCCATAGCCAAGATGGTAAAAGCCAAGACCTGGGAGTTTCTCTTTTGCTGTTTCCCTGCATCCAGGAGCCTCTCCTCACTCTCAATCAGTCCTCAGTTGGGAAAGCTGTCTCAAACCCTCTCCTTACTTATTTCTGGTGCTTCTTGTCTCTTCTCTAGTGAACCCTAGATGATCTCTTCAAAATGTCAGTATCTTTAGGTTCCTCTCCATGGAAGAGGCACATGCTACCTGTTAGTAGTGAGCCATTTTGATCTCTCTCCCTACTTCACCTTTCTGAGACCTGTAACGGAGAAAATAATAAAGGCTAACTGAACCAAACATGTAAAACAAATAGCAAAGTAAATCCTCCCTGGGTTAATGCCATGGAAAACTGGGAAAATATTTCAGACTCTCTCCACTACATCTCAAAGCCTGTAGGCATTATTGGGCAGCATGAGAAATTTCATTTAGTAAGAAACCAGCGCACCCTTCCTAGAGTGTTGGTGGGATGGTCTCCTATGGAGGCCACTGGCAGCTTCCCCTCAGCTTTATGAACTGTGTGAGAAGCCAGGTAAATGAACACCTTGAATAGAAAACAGGCAGGCATCTTGCATATTGTTTTAATTTGTCATTCGACAATGTTCCTGGACAGAATTGTTCCCTTCTGGATTCAGGGGTGGGTGTTTGATTTCACTGTGTCTGTGTTTCATGATAGATTCTGAGTCCACAGTATCAGCATCTAAACTGGACTCTGGACTCTGCAGACTTTGGATCTGCTGGCCTCCACAACTGTGTGATACAATTCCTTAAAATCTTTTTCTTTTCTCTCTCTCTCTTTCTTTCTTTCTTTCTTTCTTTCTTTCTTTCTTTCTTTCTTTCTTTCTTTCTTTCTCTCTCTCTCTCTCTCTCTCTCTCTCTCTCTCTCTCTCTCTCTCCCTCCCTCCCTCCCTCCTTCCCTCCCTCCCTTCCTTCCTTCCTTCCCGAGGCAGGAGAATTGCTTGAACCCAGGAGGCAGAGGTTGCAGTGAGCCGAGGTTGCATCACTGCACTCCAGCCTGGCAACAGAGACAGACTCCGTCTCAAAAAAAAAAATTCAGAATTAACTTTCCAGAGACAGGATTGTAGTAGAAGGAGGGCATATGGAAATGGTAAAAATCTTAGTGGCTTTTATGATGGTGATAATAATTGTATTACATAGGCAAAAGTAAGAATTTTGGGATGTACCATGCTTTAATAAGAGTCTTTGAGACAGACCTACGTGAATCTTTCTGAGCAAAGAATTACAATAAAATGAAACAAGCATCCCTATTTTCTGAGTAAAAGGAAAAGAGAAAAGGCTGAATTAGCTTCTCATTCCATCCAAGTACCCCTTAAGCAGTTTTTGTCAAGCATCTGCAAGTTGACATAAGGTTGATCCGTTCAATCTGGTTCTAAATTGTTCTGTTAAATGCTAGACAACTTTTGTCACAGAAGCTGCCCCCACCTCCTTCAGGATGATTGTCTATAATTAAGGAGGAAACCAGAAAATAATGATAGGGCTCTCTTTTGCCTTTCTAATGGCTTTCTTATTAAGCATGTCTGAAAAAGCTACTGAGATGTTGATTTCCTACATAACCAAAAGAAGTCAGCCATTATATAATTACTTCTTTTTAAAAACTACAAAGGGAAATGTGTCACAAATGCTTTCAATGGGCTAAAGACACCATGAAGCACAATGAAAAAAAAATTCTCTCCAACAACAAAAAAGCAGTGAATAAATTAGTCATTAAAGAAACGTTTTTGGGAACTCTTCTGAGGTGCCAGTTGCATATCACCCATGGGGTGATCTTTGAGGTTTGATTGTGGCAGGAAAAGCAAAACAGGAAGGAGGGAATGTGGAAGAGGGCAGTAGGGCTGTGGGTGGTATAATGCTATTTGTGCCTTTTAATGGTAAAAACAGTCCTCACATTTTCTCTATTGGAGGAGATCAAGATGCTCACAGGCTGAGACTTGATGTGGATCCCTGGTGCCATTGCTTGGAAAGTGGCAAGGTCCATGTTCCCAGTGCCCCTTGACTACCAGCTTAATTCCTATACTGAGTGCTCAAGGGACAGTGAAAAATACCTGGTAGGAGGGATTCTCTTCTCCCTTTGCTGCCTTCCTTTCTCTCCCTTTTTCTTCCCCCCAGACAGAATAAAGAGAGAGACTGTTAGGATAATTACCCATCAAAGTCACTCAGTGAAAGTGGGCCAATATTAGAAGAACATGGTTTGTCTGTCTTATAGGCGTTTATTCTGTAGGGTGGAGGGGCCTATAGAATCCACAGGTTATTTTAGGCCAAGGCCACACACTATAAATGGCTGGGGATTCATTTCCAAATTCTGCTGTAATTTCCTCTTTGGTGACCTGGGCTTCTCTTCTTCTTTCTCTAGAATCCCACTGAGTGCTTTCAGGTTGGGGCTGACTCCATGCTAAGTAAAGGAGAGGTGATCAAGAAGAGCTTTTATGCTGACCCAATATACGCATCACCCTTTTATATAGCAGCTCCATTTTGTTCTTGGATTTCGTTTTATGCTTTACTTGTAAAGAGCTGCTCCTCTTTGAAGGTGGGCTGATGAACAGGGTGGAAATAAGCTTGGAATGGTATCAAGAAGTGAGAGTGTGTGGCTAGTGATTGTCTTGAAACATCTTGTTAGCATCTCAGATCACACTGTCATAGAAAGAGCCTGAACTGAGAGACCTGGATTTTAGTCCTAGGACAAGCCATTAAACCCCCTCAAATCTCAATTTATTCATCCATAAAATGAGAGGGGGGAGGATTACATTTTTTAATATTTTAAATTTCTTGGAATTAAAAGTAGTTTGCATGAATTACCTGTGTCAATTATATAATAATAGGATATTAGAATCAGAAGAACATGTAGAGGTCACTAGAGATCCTAATGTCCTGTGCAATAAAGTTATTTTCTTTGCAATATCCCTAATAGGTGATCATCCAACATTAATTTGAATATTCCTGGTACAAGGAGCACATTGCCTCACAAGTGAGCCATTTCAATTTTTTAAACAACCCAATTATATGACAAAATAAGCCTCCTTGTAATATTTAGTTATTGGTCTAATTCTTGCTGTTTTAGGGGCCCCGTTTGTGAGGGTTAATTTTATGTATGAACTTGACTAGGCCAGGTACCCAGATATTTGGTCAAACACCAGTCTAGATGTTGCTGTGAAGGTATTTTTAGAAGAGATCAACACTTACATCAGTAGATTTTAAGTAATGCAGGTTACCCCCTCATAATGTGGGTGGGCCTCATCCAATCAGTTGAAGGCCTTAGGAAAATAAAGACAGATCCTTCAAGGAACGGGGAACTCTGCCTTAAGACAGTCCTCAGACTGTAGCTTTAAAATTAACTCTTCCCTGGGTCTCCGGCTCACTGGCCTACCCTGAAAACTTTAGACTTGTTGGCCTCCACAATTGTGTGATTCAATTCCTGAAAAATAAATCTGTATGTATGTATGTATGTATCTATCTCTCTATAACTATCATCTCCTATTGGCTGTGTCTCTCTGGAAAACCCTGATTAAAGTACCTACTACAATACTACAATACTACCTAGTGCAATACAATACTACAATACATCAGGCCTTCAAATATTTAAAGAAAGTATTCATATCAGCCCATGTGAAGTTGGGTCCTGAGAATAGGTGGTTTAATGGAGCTTTTTCTAGGCAAAGAAAAGCAAACTTACCTCTGGATTCATGGGCTGAAGGGACACGGGCAACAACAAAATGCCAAGAGATAAATGAGAAAATAAAGAATGCAAAGTGCTGAAGGTATTAGCAGAAAGCTTTGCACCTACCAGATCCTCCTTTAATGAGAGCTGTTATGATGAATAAAGACATGCCAAGGCCAGGACAGACAATACAGTCATCCCCACCAGTGTCCTCTAACATTTGTAGAGTTTGTTGGTCTATCACAATATTTGCTTTCACGCTTGGGAGATAATTGGCACTTAGCTGTTACAGCAGCAGCAGTAGGGGAAAAAACACACACACACACGGGGAAGGGGATAGGTCTGGTTTTCATCTGCTGGATCCGGCACATTCCTATGTGAATGAAAAATAACAGCTATGGATGGCTCAGTGCCTGGACATCTGTCGTCACCCTGTCTGGTAGCTGCGCTTTCTTCCTTAACCATGAATGAGGTGACTGTGGGGGGAATGGAAAATCTTTGCAATGTGGGAGCCAAGGACAGTGTTCCTGAGGCAGCACTGAAATTTGCTGCAGTCTGATTCTTCGTGTGGGAGCTTACTGTTGAATGCTTGTACTAGGAAGGGGAGCTGTGGCTGCTTTTCCTTGGGCTCCCATGATGGGCTTCTCTGGCCCCAGTTGAATCTGCAGTACCAACACTCTGAGAATCTTACAGAAACAAAATGGAAATAAACATCTTACAAGCCCACCACCCAAGCGTAACTGTTTTTATTTTTATTTTTTTTCAGTTTTCACCCACCTGCCAGCATCCTTTAGCATCATTATAATCAGTGTGTGAATAGAATTTTGTATAATATATATTGTTTTCACTTAAAATTTTATGATAAACATGTTCTTACATTGTTTCTCTTCATCAGCACTATTTTATAGTTGTGGTATTATTTCAGAGCGGATGTACTGTGGTTAAGTTCACCCTCCCTCATTGTTAAACATTTCCAATACTTGTTATAAAAAAACCTTACAATGAATAACTTTTTGGGCATAGCTTCTTTCCTCTTTTGAATAACTTCCTTCAGAATTTCCAGAGAATGAGTCAAGAGATGTGAGTATTTTTATGTCTTGATATAGATTGCTGTATTGTTTCCCAAAAGGGTTTGTATTGGTATAAATTACCAAAAACAAGGTGCAAATAGGTCACTCTGCCAGAATATTCCCAGATTGGGTATTAATTATAGTGAATATAAAATGATATGATAGTGTAGTTTTATTTTCATTTTTTAAAAAATTTACAAGGGTAATCTTTTTTTGTGTATTACTTCCCAATTACATTTCTTCTTGTGTGTATTGTTTGTGCCTGCTAGAGTCTATTGGGGTACTGATTTTTACAAATTAATTTGAATGAGCTCTTCCCAAGTTGGGATCAATAGAAATATTTTTCTAATCTATTATTTTAATTTTTAGTTTTATTATTTCCTTTTGTGTAAAAGGTGAATTTTTTATCTTAATGGGCTTTCCAATTGTTTTCATTGTCTTACTAAGAAAAACCCTTTAATCAACCCTGTGTTATCTTGTACTTGTTTTTTGTTTTCATTTGTGACTTGAACTTGGTAGAATATTGCCTAATTTCTGAGAACATTTTGATATTCAAGTTTAGTTCTGGTTCAAAATGGTTCTGGTTCCTCCAAACACAGTCAACCAACAACAAAAAATTCAAAAATAAGCTTTGGCTCATTTTATTATTCAGAATATGCAATTAATAGTTCCATTTCTGCATAGAAGTATGGTTCATTCCTATTTTTTGTTAAAGTCCTTGAACAGCTTTAGTATCTTTCATATGTGCTCCATATGTATTCTCTAGTAGGGGGAAAAAGCCTTTGAAGGCAGGGTTTATGTACTCAATTTACTTGCTGTGGTGCCCTCTCCTCAGTCGGAGTAATTTTTAGCTTGTGTGTCTTCCTGGCTGTGTTGCCTGGGATGCCCTTTACCCTGGTTACCATCTGGATCAAGGCCTGTCATGAGCAACCATTGGTGTAAGGCTTATATTCTGACCAGTTGGTTTGTGGCTTGCCTGCCTCCCTCCCACATAGCAGCTGTGAGGTTGGACAGGAACTCTGTCGTCATTTGGTGGGCTTGCATATGGCTCTCCTCTGCTCTCTCTTCTGGGTTAAGGCCAAGACCCTGCCATTCACAGGAGAGGCTGTGGTTAATTTGCAAGTGGGATCCAGAACGGGAGGCTGAGAAACGCTGTCCTATGGTGCATCGGCTCACCATAGCTCTGTAATAAGTGGTGTTTGACCATTTATTTACAATCTGGAGATTCTTTTATGGCTTAGCCTGGAGGCTGCCTTAGAATGGAAGCCATCCTCATGGGGTTAACAGGAATTCTGGACAGACATAGAGTTATAATTAAGCATTAATCAGGCTGCACTTTGACCCACTTCCTTGTGACCAAAAGTCACTAGATACTGACTGTTTGCATCCCCATTTTTCCTATAGATAGGATCGCTGATGTTAGCATCATAAGACTTTGGTTTAAGAATTGATTAAGATGTTTTTCAGTTCTTGAATTCCAGGGAGACAACTGATGCCAATCAATTTGAAGACCCCCACAGGGGAACGAATGGAATCAGCATGAGAATACAGTTTCTTCTTTTCTCTGTCTTGACTTCACCATGCACTCTGACCAATCAATGATCTCCATGCTTCAGCCCACTCCAGACCCCTTACAAACCCTAGCCCAAAACTCCTCAGGGAGATGAATTTGAGGTTCCCTGCCATATCCTCATTTGGTGGTCCTGTGAGTAAACCTTTTCCTCTGCTGTCCCAGTGTCTCAACGTATTGACTTGCTGCAGACATTGGGCAACAGACCTCTTATCGTAACAGAACCCAACAGTACAAGGACAGAGCAAGGCAGAAGGAGCTGTAGCTCAGACTGAGAACAGGTTCCCCAGATAGTTCAGCAGTTCAGGTTAAAGTGTCCAGAGACTGTAGCCAGCAAGGGCCCAGCCCAGGCTGGAGGTAGTGCCTAACACCTCGTGGGTGAAGACAAAGTCTCTGGGTTCTTTGGTATAAAATTATGTCTTTGACAGATAAGTTACTGAGTTATGGTTCTTGGCTCTGGGAAATGAGGACAAGGGACATCTAGATGAACGATGATTCAAGGTACTGTAATCGTCTGACAGGGTTGATCTTCTCATGGAATATCTTAATGGTGTTCTCTGTATTTCCTGAATTTGCATGTTGGCCTGTCTTGCTAGGTTGGGGAAGTTCTCTTGGATAATATCCTGAAGTGTGTTTTCCATCTTATTTCCACTTTTCCCGTCTCCCTCTACTCCAATCAATCGTAGGTTCGGTCTTTTTATTAAGTCCCATATTTCTTGGAGGCTTTGTTTATTCCTTTTCATTCTTTTTTCTCTATTCTTGTCTGCATGTCTTATTTCAGTAAGGTGGTCTTCAAACTCTGATATCCTTCTGCTTGGTTGATTTGGCTGTTGATACTTGTGTATGCAAGTTCTTGCGCTGTGTTTTTCAGCTCCATCAGGTCATTTATGTTCCTCTCTAAACTGGCTATTGTAGTTAGCAATTCCTCTAATCTTTTATCGAGGTTGGTAGCTTCTTTGCATTGGGTTAGAACATGCTCCTTTAGCTCATAGTAGTTTTTTTATTACCCATCTTCTGAAGCCTACTTCTGTCAGTTCATCCATCTGATCCTCTGTCCAGTCCTGCACTCTTGATGGAGAGACATTGTGATCATTTGGAGAACAGGCACTCTAGCCTTTTGGGTTTTCAGCATTTTTTCGTTGATTCTTTCTCATCTTCGTGAGTTGGTCTAGTTTCGGTCTTTGAGGCTGCTGACCTTTAGATGGGGTTTTTGTGGGGGCTTTGTTGTTGTTGTTGATGCTGTTGTTGTCGCTTTCTGATTGTTTTTCTTTCAGTAGTCAGGTCCCTCTTCTGTAGGGCTGCTGCAGTTTGCTGGGGCTTTACTTCAGGCCCTATTCATCCGTTTCGCTCCCATGCCTTGAGATGTCATTTAAGGAGGCACCTCCCTTGGCTGTGGGGAGGGGCTTCCCCTTCCCTGCCTGGCTCTCAGGTGGGCCGCCACACCACACTGTTCTTCCTTCTGGGTCATGCCCCCCCTTCTAGTCAATTTTGATGAGAGAACCTGGATACCTTGGTTGCTGGTGAATGATTCACACACTTATTATGGTTTTTTTGATGAGAACCCTCCAATCGCTGCTGCTTCTTGTCGGCCATCTTGGTCCCGCCCCCTAGAGTATTTTTTTTATAGTAGCAGGAACAGAATGAGATGGGGTCTTGCCCTGCTTCTCTGCCATGGCGTCGGTCTTGCTCATCTGCTCAGTAGAACGTTTTTGTTTTTGTTTTTATTTTTTTTAGTAGAGACTCTGAGTCACTCCTGGGGAAGCATTTCAGCTCTGGGCTTCCTAGAGGAGGCTTCAAGACCTGCTCTTTCTCCTAGACTGGATATTATGTACCTTCTATTACTCCCACGATATTCTGCATAATTTTTTCTTTCTTTCTTTCTTTTTGTTTTTAGACAGAGTCCTGCTATGTCACTCATGCTGGGGTACAGGGACACAATCTCGGCTCACTGCAACCTCTGCCTCCCAGGCTCAAGCCATCCTCCCACCTCAGCCTCTTGAGTAGTTGGGACCACAGGTGTGTGCCACCATGCCTGGCTAATGTTTTTGTATTTTTGATAGAGATGAGGTTTCACCATGTTGTCCAGGTTGGTCTCAAACTCCCGAGCACAAGTGATCCACCTGCCTCTGCTTTCCAAAGTGATGGGATTACAGGCGTGAGCCACTGTGCCCACCCCTTTGCAGATTTCTAACATCATTCTTAATGCAGTTTTTATCATCATCATGATCATCATCATGATACAGTTTTCAAAGCAGTGTTTATACACTATTTCTAACATACAAGAAAAGCAGAAAAATAATATATCATATACCAATGTACTTGCCATTTAGATTTTCCAAATGTCAATATTCTTTTTATTAAGTTTTATAAAGGAATAAAACATTACAAATACAGCTGATGTCCCACCTTTCCATCACATTCTGCTCCCTCTGTCTTTGGGCAGAAGTAAGCTAATAATAATTCAGGATGTTAATCTCTGGAGTGTGTGTTCTTGGAGTGCAGCACTATATCTTATTCATCTGGAATTTTTAGCTAATAGCAGTGCCTGACCCTAGAACAGATAAATAAATATTCAAACAATTAAAGAATAAATGAATGAAAGGGATTGTTTTTTATAATAATAATAAAAATTTTTATCCTTTGCCATATCTAACAGGAGCTCTGTAAATGTTTGATGAGTTTGGGAATTAATAAAAAAGTTTTAGTCTCTTACTGAGAATAATTTGCCCTTAGCTCTTAAAAAAACTCATGTTTTGGCATCTTTAGACTTTGTGTACAATGTAATTTTTAGGCTTCATATGCAAAATATGCAATGTAGAAACATGATCTACCTTAAGAAACTTACAATGCATGTAGAATTAATTTCAGACACAAGAAAGAAAAGATGTGTGATTGCATGAGGTGTATTAAGAAAGAAGTCAACTAAATTAATGTCACTAGAAACTCTTCACATTTGATTTGAGTGGAAAATATTCTAGACCACCAGTTCACAGAAGCTCTTGTCAAGAAATGCCAGCCCCAATAACCTGATGCACATGGAGGTAACACACACACACACACACACACACGCACACACACCCTCTGTTCGTTTGTGTCTCTTCTTCACTATGCAGGTCCATGAAATCTCCTGGGGACTGTGAAAAAATTGGATGGCTAGTGTGCAAAACACCAGTCCCCAACAATTTTGGTACCAGGGACTCGTTTCATGGAAGATAATTTTTCCATGGACCTAGGCAGGGGGTGGGGGTGTGGGGATGGATTGGGGATGATTCAAGCGCATTACATTTATTGTGCACTTTATTTCTATTATTATTACATTGTAATATATGATGAAATAATTATACAGCTCACCATAATGTAGAATCAGTGGAAGCCCTGAGCTTGTTTTCCTGCAACTAGACGGTCCCATCTGAGGGTGATGAGAGATAGTGATAGATTATCAGGCATTAGATTCTCATAAGGAGTGCACAATCTAGATC
This sequence comes from Hylobates moloch, assembly GCF_009828535.3. Classification (NCBI taxonomy): domain Eukaryota; kingdom Metazoa; phylum Chordata; class Mammalia; order Primates; family Hylobatidae; genus Hylobates; species Hylobates moloch. Next base: position 34,614,645 of record NW_026652297.1, on the reverse strand, counting down.
CCTCACATACACAGTTCACAATAGGGTTTGTGCTCCTATGAGAATTTAATGCAACCATTGATCTGACAGGAGGTAGAGCTCAGGTGATAAAGCAAGTGGTGGGAGCAGCTGTAAATACAGATGAAGTTTTGCTCCCTTTCCTGCCATTCACCTCCTGCTGTGCTGCCTAGTTCCTAACAGGCCACAGACTGGTACTAGTTTGTGGCCTGGGGGTTGCAGACCCCTGGTGTAGAAGAACTAGAATTTTAGCTCTTGTTATAGGAAGCTTCTCATGGTAAGTTAATACAACCAACCACACAGCAGGCACATTTTTTTTTTCCCCTGTGGGACACTAGCAATCTCTTCCATGTTTCCATGTCTTCTTAACCACCTGTTTCCTTGTTGGAAGGATATTGATGTTTCCACACAGATTTGGAGTAAAAAGCTTGGTTTTATTCATTTTCCCCTCTGAATTAGGGAAGCTTTTCAAAATGAACATACTGAACAGCAAATTATCATCCCATTAAGCGCTTAAAATTATAGGCAGCTGAGCCAAACCTGCTACCAGCCCCCGCCACCCCTTCCCTGGATACAGTCTAACAAGCCAGCTACAAATTCCAGATGATCAATTTGCTTAGCTGTGATGGTAATTTAGAAACCCAGTGTTTTGCTTCAAAGTCATTGAGAGGCAATCTCAAATGATAGGCTGTGCTTCATGCACTCTTTGGCAAGAAATTTACTTGGGCTGTCGTGTGTTTCTTGGTTGGGTGTCCAGCAGTTCTGGGCATCAGAAAGGAGCCCTGCACCATTGGTTACTGCTGCACCATGGAATGACTTTCTGGTTCTCCTGCTGCTTGCACCACCACCACATTTTCCCTAGATATAGTTTCTCCATATGAACTGTAATTGTTTTCCAGTACTTTTTTCACAACTCAAGTGGCCATGACAAGTAGGGTGTGTGCTCATATCTGTTAACTCCTTAATTTAATTAATCCTTTCAACGTTTACTGAGCACCTTCTATGTTTTGGGCATTGTGCTGAGTGCTGAAGATTAAAAGTTGAGTCAGAAATAGTCACTGCCCGAATGGAGCCCACAGTCTAGCAAGAAAGAGAGACATACAATGAAAGGATGGCAATGCACTGGACTATCCTGGAAACAGAGACCAGGTGCCATCATGAGATCTGTATTGATCAAGTACATTCTAAAGAACATAAGGCACTTTTCCAAGAGTCATATTTCTTCTATCCTCCCCAATTGGTGGGGCTGCGTAATTGTTGTCTGCAAAGGTTAAATGAAAGCCCATTGATATAGTTTCGCTGTGTCCCCACCCAAATCTCATCTTGAATTGTAGTCCCCACAATTCCCACGTGCCATGGGAGGTAGTGGGAGCACATGCCACACGCTAGTGGGAGGTAATTGAATCATGGGAGCAGGTCTTTCCTATGCTGTTCTCATGATGGTGAGTAAGTCTCATGAGATCTGATGGTTTTATAAAGTGGAGTTCCCCTGCACAAGCTGTCTCTTGCCTGCTGCCATGTAAGACATGCCTTTTGCCTTCTAGCATGATTGTGAGACCTTCCCAGCCACGTGGAACTATGATTCCATTAAACCTTTTATTCTTTATAAATTACCCAGTCTCAGGTATGTCTTTATCAGCAGCGTGAGAATGGACTAATACAGCCATTCATGATAGAATGAGTCTCCAGAAATTCCAGTTTCCCAGTACTCTCTGTATGCTCCCCTACATAGTAGACTCCAAATGAATTGGATTCACTCACCATCCCCTAAAGACACATTGCCCTGCCTTTCTTCTGTTCATGCTCTTGTCTCTGCCTGGAATGCCTCCTTCCTGTTGCTGTGTTTAGAAATGTTGGCAGTACTTCAAGGCCAGGCCCACTTTGCTCCAAGTTCCTGGAGTACTTGGTGCTATTTAGAGTAAGGAGCATAGAGCACGTGGCCTTGCCTGAGTGCTTTAGGTTCAGCTGAGTCCCCACTGTGGACTGTGAACATCACAGGGGCTCACAGTCCCTTGGAGAACATAAAGTGCCCCCATACAATTTTCAGTAACCACTTATTTACTGAATAGGAATATTTCGATACCAAGGATAGAAAACTCAGCTTTGATTTTCCTGGCTGAGCTGTTACCAGGAAATTCCCTAGACTCACACTTTGAATCTCATCACCCCTAAAGTGAGGAGTATTTACAAGCCTAGTGACAGAGTTTCATTATCTGGAGACAAAACCTGGAGGGAGATAAAAAAGCTTTGTTTCTATGTTCTGTTTTCTTAGGGTAGAAACATTCCAAATAATTTTATGCCAGGCCAGAAAAGAAAGCTTTGTATTAAATATGGAGGACCTGCCTCCAAACAGAGGTGTTGACTCTGATCTAATGTCACAGGCATTGCTGTGGAAATTGTTTTGTTACCAGCTTTGTGCAGCCATGGTGGGAGGGTCATTCTATCAGCCCAAGGGTGTTCTAGTCCCACAGCTTGTCAGGAGAGGCTGGTGCGTGGAAACAGAATCCTTCATCCTACAAATCACAGATGTGATCTTGACGGTCATGTTGGTTGGAGTCTTGAGATGCAGGTCCTCAATACCTATTAACCTCACCGGGATATGGTAACCTTTGTCTTCTTTGTCATTTTCATAGTTAACATGGTAACAATGTTTGATAAATAACAATGAGGAGTTAATTCCATTGTGGCATTGAAAGGGAATACACATGGTTTTTAGCTTAAGAGTCCTACAACTTGACAGGAAAAGACAAGAAAAGTGCACATTCCACAGGCACGAAGACAAAGAACAGACACCCCTAATTCCATATGGTTTAGATGCTCTGCACTTTGCTCCTGGCTATGCCAGGTGGTCACTCAGGTTGGTGGGGTCTTGGTGCCTGGGACACCCACCAAGAACCATTTCTGTCTGGTCCTATGACGGTGTTAGATTCTGCAGATAGTCTTGGTTCTGAGAATACCAAAGGGATCAAAACACAGTAAGTAGTCCAAGCCAGTATTGTTGATACCAAGAAATCACTTGGTTAATTGTATTGGCATTTATAGGACATATCGAAGAGTTGGAGGTAATGTAAGTGACGTGGATATCAGGGTGTTGGCAAGTATGATGGGTGGGGATGCTGACTATGTTAGGTTGGAGGATCTCATAGCCTGATTTTAGGATGATGGTCCTGGTTCATGTGGAAGACATATGAAAGGTTAGAACAAAAGTCTACTGAGGGCCAGGCGCAGTAGCTCATGCCTATAATCCCAGCACTTTGGGAGGCCGAGGTGAGTGGACCACCTGAGGTCAGGATTTCAAGACCAGCCTGGCCAACATGGTGAAACCTATCTCTACTAAAAATACAAAAATTGGCCAGGCGTGGTGGCTGGCGCCTGTAATCCCAGCTACTCAGGAGGCTGAGGCAGGAGAATCACTTGAGCTTGGGAGGTGGAGGTTGCAGTGAGCCGAGATCATGCCATTGCACTCCACCCTGGGCAAAAGAGCCAAACTCCATCTCAAAAAAAAAAAAAAAAAAGTCCTCTAATGTGAGGCTCAAAGCATGAGGTCCAGGATTCTAGGCAAGGAGGTTAGGAGTCAACTTCTGGGTTGATGGCTAGAGAGATTCTTCTCAGGTTTCACTGAGGCAGTGAACTTCAGCAGGGTTTTGGAAGAGAAAGGAGCACTTCTTTACTGAGAGGATGAGTGTATGTGAAACAAGGGAAGATGGTGAGCGATGTCTATCTGCTAACTGAGCAGACTGGTCCAGGATGCTACTCTGTCCTTCTGGGGAAAATCTGAAACATTGCCCTTGGTGTCTTACAAACCCTGGAGAAGTCAATGTGTGGGGTGGCACTGTCAACCTAAGAAATGGGCACTTGCCTCTCATTTTAAAACCACCATCAGGATTATTTATTTGGCTTCCTTGGCAGTCAGAGAGAGTTGGCAGCTTACTCCCTTAGCATGGCAGAGTCATGAGGCAGTCTTGAAAATCTGTTGCATTTTAAAAATTGTATTGGAAATTCTGAGATATTTTAATGAGTTTAGAATCAATCCACCTCAGAAAAAGAGGATGCAAGTTTGAAAACCATGCCAGTGTAGCTTTTTAATAGCTAATTATGCTATAGGCAGGGAAATGGTCAGGCAGTGACTCTTAGAATGAATAATGACATTAGATGAAATACAAAACAAATCCATACAGGTTTTATTGGATTGGAAGTAAGAGACAGAGAGAGGCTGAAAATTTACCCAAATCTGATTAGGGAAATAAAACCTCAGACAGAAAAATGATGGATGGTGTGAGCTGTTTAACTTGAGTCCCTTAGAGAGGTAACGTCCTCAGAGAATGTACCACAGAGTTTCAGAGCTGAAGGGAGTTCAGGCATTTAATCCAGATGCTCATTTTTACAGATGAGAAAACTGAGGCTTAAGGGAACAAACAATGTGACCAAGGTCTTACCAGCTGATAAGGGATAGAGTTTAAGTTTTTGTTTGTTTGTTTGTTTTTGAGACAGGGTCTCACTCTGTTACCCAGGCTGGAGTGCAGTGGTGCCATCTCATCTCACTACAACCTCTGCCTTCTGGTTTCAAGTGATTCTTATGCCTCAGCCTCCCGAGCAGCTGGGATTACAGGTGCCTGCCACCACACCCGGCTAATTTTTGTATTTTTAGTGGAGACAGCATTTCACCATGTTGGTCAGGCTGTTCTCAAACTCCTGACCTCAAATGATCCACCCACCTCAGCCTCCCAAAGTGCTGGGATTACAGGTGTGAGCCACCGTGGTTGGCCAGAGTTTAAATTTGAATCCAGATCTTTTTTTTTGAGACAGGCTCTCACTCTGAGGCTCAGGCTGGAGTACAGTGGCATGATCATTGCTTACTGCAGCCTTGACCTCCTAGGCTCAAGTGATCCTCCCACCTCAGCCTTCCAAGTAGTTGGGAGAATAGGCATGCACCACCATGCCTGGATAATGTTTTTTATCTTTTATTTTTTTGAAGAGAGAGGGTCTCACTATGTTGCCCAGGCTGATCTTGGACTCCTAGGCTCAAGCGATCCTCCCACCTTGGTCTCCCAAAGTGCTGGGATTACAGGTGTGAGCTGCTGCTCCCGGCTGAATCTAGATCTTCTGACTGTCGAAAAGTTTGAGGCCATTTGATGAATCACAGTGCTCAGCCCATTGAGAGACCTACCGGCGAAACGTGCTCAATTAATATTTATCAGGGTCCATGAATCAGTTTTCTTTGTCATCCAAGCCCCTGTGTCACCTGTCAGGCACTTGGGGATCCCAGCAGCCGAGTAGCTAATACCATGCAATGTACCATCTTGTGTCTTTTAGTCTTTTCAGTGGACAGCAGGATACTGGTCTGGATCCTGGTTCCCTTGGTTCTCAGATGAGGCTCTCAATGTCAAGGTTGACTCATTTGACTCTGTTCCACGTGCGTCTCCCTTGCAGACCCCTTAGTGCACCTGAAATGCTGTCAGCTCAGCTCCACCGATCAGCGTCATCACTTTCCCACAGCCACAAGCCAGAGAGCCTGCAGAAATGTTTGTCTTCCTGTGCCCTTTATTTTGAACATGGAATCAGTCCTAAATTCAGGCTCGTCTTAAACTGTGCATTCAGCATTGTGTTTACTATTTTTCAGGCCACAGTCATAGACCAGGAATTCATTGTTTTCCCAGCTACCTCTTTTGCACTCTTTTTTCTCTGCTATGGATCTGACCAGAGCATAGTTTTTCATTAGGTCTGAATGTGAGTTTCCACTCCCTTTTGGATCAAGTCTAAGATTTCATTGTGCACCTTTTCTTATCTTTTCATCTTTTATATTGTATTTCAATATCTTTCCACCTCAAAGAGTAATAATCTATGGAGGCATCTTGGACACCCAGGGAGTAAAATGTGGTGTGTTTATATACAAACTGGTCCTCCCACAGTGACTGGCAGATTTCTTGTCTAGTTCAAGAGACAATCATGTATCTTTCCTGACATTTCTTAAAAGGGACCTTTAGAAAATGACAAGCAGTTAACCTTCCATTTATGGTACTTTATCATCTTTGTTTTGATAAAAATGACTTATTTTAAAAAGGTTCAAAGTAGCATTCTATTTTCCATGCAGTCTGTTTTTGTGGTTGAAGATGGTTTTAGATTTTTGAAAGCTTTTAAGTCCTCATAAAGGTATGTTGGAATGTAATATGGCCATAGTTTTCCTGAGATGCCACTCCTTTAATCATAATGATCAAACAAGAATTCTGAGGTTTTGGCTTCTGGTTGAAGATCAAGGAACGGATGAAGATCTGTTAGAAGTTGGGCACATAGAAGGTGGTCAGTGACTGGTGGTGAGGAAACCCACAATACTGTGTATGACATGCTCAGGGCAGATCTGGGATGCCACAAAGCCCTGACCTGAATTTTGCTTTTCCCTCTCAAATCTCCCAAATGCTTTCTCATTATTTAATTCTGACAATATTGATTAAGGATTAACTGAATTTCAGGTGCTATATTAGGCGCTAGGGATTCAAACTTGAATAACATCCTATTTATACTGCAAGCACAAATCAATTCCAGATGGATTTCAGCTTTAATTATAAAAGGTAAGTGAATAAAACTTTTAGAATATAGGTGACCATTTTATGAACTTGGAATAGGCAAATATTTTTTATTTTAAAAAAGCAGGACCTGGCTGGGCATGGTGGCTCACCCTTGTAATCCCAGATTTTTGGGAGGCTGAGGTGGACCGATCACTTGAAGACAGGAGTTTGAGACCAGCCCGGCCAACTGAGCGAAACCCTGTCTCTAATAAAAACACAAAAAATTAGCCAGGTGTGATGTCATGCACCTGTACTCCCAGCTACTTGGGAGGCTGAGGCAGGAGAAATGCTTGAACCCAGGAGGCAGAGGTTGCAGTGAGCTGAGATTGCCCACTGCACTCTAGCCTGCATGACAGAGTGAGACTCGACTCAAAAAAAAAAAAGAATTAAAAGATTAAAAAAAAAAGTGGGACCTAGAAAGGAATGGATAAAGGAAAACAATTTGACTATATTAAGTTTAAATTTTTTGTTTATCAAAAGATATCATAGAGAGTGAAGATATAGGTGAAGAAGACAGGAACAGATCTGCCATACATATGAATCCTTTCCACAAAGCACTCATGTTCAGAACATATAAAGAACTCTTACAAATCAATAAGAAAAAGAAACACAATAGAAAAAATGGGCAAAATACTTGAATAGGCACTTCTCAAAAGCACTTATCTGCGTGGCCAATAAATGTGAAAATTTGCTAAACTTAGTACTCAGGGAAATGCCAGTTAAAACCACAGTGAAATGCTAGTACCAATACACCAGAAGTGCTAAAAGGAAACAGACCAAAAATACCAAAGGTTGGTGAGGATGCAGAGCAACTAGTTCTCTCATACAGTGTTCATGAGTATACATTCGTAATTTGGAAACCACTTTGGAAAACTGTTTGGCCTTATCTACTAAAGTGGAAAAAATGCTGAATTCTGACCCATAAATGTCAGTCCTAGGCAGATATACATGCCCAAGAAAAAGTGTACATATGATCCATTGCAATGGGTTGAATGGAGAGTAACTAGGGAGAAAAGAAATAGAGACACAAAGTATGCATTATTCTTTTGAGACATCTGGCTGTCCAGGGTGGGAGAGATGGGGACGCAAGAGGGAAACTCTAGATTGAAGGAGGGCTTCTGTAAGAGAGATATGCTCAAAAGATAAAGGTTCAAAATATAGGAGAGGCCAGGTGTGGTGGCTCACACCTGTAATCCCAGCACTTTGGGAAGCTGAGGCTGGCAGATCACTTGAGCTCAGGAGTTCAAGACCAGCCTGGGTAACATGGTGAAACCCCATCTCTACTAAAAATACAAAAATTAGCTGGGCACGGTCATGCATACCTGTAATCCCAGCTACTTGGGAGGCTGAGGCAGGAGGAAGCTTTGAGCCTGGGAGGTTGCAATGAGCCAAGATCGTGTCATTGCACTCCAGCCTGAGCAACAGGAGTGAAACCCTGTTTCAAAAAAAAAAAAAAAAAAAGAGAGAATAGAATTGACTTATGAGATAAATTCCCAGATGAGAAGAGATTCTAAGTTAAAAAACAAAGGTGTTTGAGTGAATTGATGGAAGAACATGACACCTGGCAGATTAGGAAGAAATGAGAATTAATATAGATATGCAAACGTTGTATGTGTGGAGGGAATTTTCTGTGGATAGCATCTATTTTGGTGAAGTAAGATGTGAGATGATTTACAAAGTGAAATAGACAAATATTACCTTAGGGACTGAAGAAAGTGGTGATGTTTTGGAATAGCCACTATGTGAGAATGGGAGATAAGTGATCTAGGAAGGTAAGACAGTTGAGTGTCCTACAGGATACAGTTGTGGTAGGAGAGCCTGTGGTTGCAGTGGCACCAACTTAGACTCTGACATGCTTTCCTTTAGGAAACATGCCAAGAACATGCTGAAGCACTGCACTGCCAACTGTGGGGGATCCACAGAAGGTGGAAAGTTGTGTCGGTCCAAGGTTAAGGGTTTGTAGTGAGGGTGCTACAGAAGGTCGGGGGGAGTTCATGTGAGTTGAGTATTTTGGGAAAAGAAAGAGATGCTTTTGGAAATTGGGTTGGATAGGAAAGGATCCAGCGAACAGGCAACCTACAGAGTGAGAGAAAATTTTTGCAATTTATCCATTTGACAAAGGCCTAATATCCAGGTCTACAAGGAACTTAAAACAAATTTACAAGAAAAAAAAACCATTAAAAAGTGGGCAAAGGGACATGAACAGACACTTCTCAAAAGAAGACATTAATGCAGCCAACAAACATACAAAAAAATAAAAGCTCAACATCACTGATCATTAGAGAAATGCAAATCAAAACCACAATGAGATACCATCTCATACCAGTCAGAATGGCGATTATTGAAAAGTAAAGAAAAAACAGATGCTGGTGAAGTTGCAGAGAAATAGGAACGCTTTTACACTGTTGGTGGGAATGTAAATTAGTTCAATCATTGTGGAAGATGGTGGGGCAATTCCTCAAAGACCTAGAACCAGAAATACCATTTGACCTAGCAATCCCATTACTGGGTATATACCCAAAGGAATATAAATCATTCTGTTACAAAGATACATGTATATGTATGTTCATTGCAGCACTATTCACAATAGTAAAGACATGAAATCAGCCCAAATGCCCATCAGTGATAGACTGGATAAAGAAAATGAGGTAAAATTCCACATTGGAAAAAATTCCACATTGGAAAAAAAAATTCCACATACACCATGGAATACTATGCAGCCATAAAAGGAACACAATCATGTCCTTTACAGGGACATAGATGGAGATGGAAGCTATTATCCTCCGCAAACTAACACAGGAACAGAAAACCAAACACCACATGTTCTCATTTATAAGCGGGAACTGAACAATGAGAACACATGGACACAGGGAGGGGAAAAACACACACTAGGGCCTGTTGGGGGATTGGGGTCGGCAGGGAGGACATTAGGAAGAATAGCTAATGCAAGTTGGGCCTAATACCTAGGTGATGGGTTGATAGGTGCAGCAAACCACCATGGCACACATTTACCTATGTAACAAACCTGCACATCCTGCACATGTACCCTGGAACTTAAAATGAAAATAAAAATAAATAATAAAAAAAGATTCATAGTAATGCAAAAGATGATGAATAAATGGCAAACAGACCAGCTGAAAAACTGAAGGTCTGATGGGATGTCATGACAAGAAAGTAGACTGGACCTGAGGGAATGAGCTGGCCAGAAGGAATAAGGGCTTCGGCCAGAAGTGGGCATTTTGGCCTTTGCTTTCACATGATGATAAGGTCCAGGGTATGGCTGTGAGAATGGGTGAGAGTGGTGATTCTCCTTGAGCTCAAGAGGTTAAGGAGCTTTGCACCCACTGTTGGCTAGGTCATCTTTTGGACTCGGAGGCTGGCAGGATGATGACGGGAGCAGGAGAGGAGAGAAAGACCAGGAGAAAGAGACTGAACTTCTCAGTTGAGTTAGGGGCAGTGACCAGGTGCTCGGTGACAAGAGTGCAAGGAAAATCAAAGGTGACAGGACTGGGATGCAGGAGTTTCAGAGGAAAAAGTGTTTTCACCTGCAGGTACCAGGGGTGAGGGCTTGAAGAGCTGTAGGGAAGAGGAGTGATGTACAGCCTAATGCCAGATCATGTGGAATGAAGGGGTTCAGAAGAAAGGAGAGTTTCTGAACTTAAGAGGGTCCTTATCCCCAGGATTTCTCCAGGGCTAGTCCATAATCATGCTGACATTCAGCACAAGAAGAAGGCATGTGACTTCTGAGAACAGGTGGCTCCTGTGCAGTTCACACAGCAGTAGGCAAGTAAAAAAGTATTCCAGAGAAGAATCACACTTGGGGTAAAATCCTGGAACATCACCACTTTTTTCAGTCCCCAGCCTAATCTTTGTCCATTTCACTTTGCAAATCAACTCACATCTTCGCCAAAATAGATGCTATTTTCCACATATAGAATATATGCATATCTGCATTAATTCTCATTTCTTCCTAAATCTGCCAGGGTGACATGTTCTTCCATTGATTCAGTCAAACATCTCTGTTTTTGTTGTTGTTGTTGTTTGTTTGTTTTTGATGGAGTCTCACTGTGTCACACAAGCTGGAGCGCAATGGTGTAATCTCGGCTCACTGCAACCTCCACCTCCCAGGTTCAAGTGATTATCCTGCCTCAGCCTCCCGAATAGCTGGGATTACAGGTGCCTGCCACCATGCTTGGCTGATTTTTATATTTTTAGTAGAGACGGGGCTTCACTGTGTTGGCCAGGCTGGCCTTGAACTCCTGACCTCAAGCGATCCTCCTGCCTTGTCCTCCCAAAGTGGTGTGATTACAAGCATGAGCCACTGTGCCCGGCCCATCTCTGTTTTTTAACTTAGAATCTCTTCTCATCTTGTGCTGCTGTGCTGTACTGCAGTGCTTAGCACCGACCATTCTCCCAAAGGTCTTCTCCTTCTTATTCTAATGAAATGTACTGTATGTACAGTACAGTAATGTAATGTATGTACAGGGCGCACATCCATGTGTGTGTGTGCATCTGTGTATATGTATATACAATGTGCATATACATGTATTTGCACACATGTATTGGTATTATATATGAATGTACATATACACACATATATGATCTCATTGAGTTTCTTAACATCACCTAAGTCAACCAAGTATTGTACCCACTTTAGAGGTATGGAAAATGAGGCTTAACTAGGTGTCTTGTATGAGAGTGGAGTGGGTGATGGGGCTAGGGTTTGAACCTGGGCCTTCTGGTTCATCCGGGCTAAGTCACTAAAAAACATTAAATGCATGTACGTTGCTTCAGTGGGTTATATTTTATGTGAAACAGGCCCTTGATTGTTTTGACCATGCACTGCAATATATGTTAAAGTAGTCCTAAAATGAAAAGAACAAACCAACACAAAACCAAATCCATTGGCCCATATCTTTTTCTCTTTCTGGTATCTCTGGATATCTGCACTTGACTGGGAAGAAGCGAGAGAAATCAGTTTTCCCTCTGATCAGCAATAATTTATTGACCTGAAGATGCAGTGAACTGGTGTGAACACTTAATCCATACTATGCATCATCACACATTAATAAGGCCACTTTGCCACTTTCTGACATGCAAAAGTGGCTCGATTTGAATGAATTACGGTGATTTTAAAAGCAAAGGTTCTGCAGGGTGGCCTCTTTTGAACGTATCCTACATAAATGGCTTTGGTTTTAAGGGAAATAAAATCCACTTTGAGAACCTGGAGTAGTATGGTCGTTCAGTTCTGAATATATTGTGAAATGGTTTACAAGCTGATGGAGCAGGGATACCTGGAGCTGTGTTCACTTACATTCCAATTCAATCCCTTTCCTGAATCTGCTGGAGATTTTATTACCACTTAGAAACGCTGACATTCTGCAAATTGCATGGTGAACCCTTAATGATTTCTCAAACAAGAGTGAGGTAATCTTCACAGTAATTTTAAATATTTCAGAGGTCAAGGGGGGCATTTATGGTTTCCTTTATCATGGAGCAAAATGACTTTTTCAGTCAATCATTTAAGCCACGAGTTATGTACACTATGCATATTATCACATAGGAATCTGCTCTTTGTGCTCCTTTTTGTAGGTGCTTTGGGTATTTGTCAGGAAGACAGGAAAGTCAGACCAGATGGCATGAGTTATTATTGGAAACAGATCTACTGATTCATGTGTGCTTTTCTTCTTTTTTCCTTCCTCCACCCTGTCTTCGGTTCTATCAGCGAAAACAGTAATTGGCTATCTGGGAAAAAAAAAAAGGAGGAAATTGATTCTCTTGGAATGGCTGACTGAGTAAATGAAAAGGTGCTTCTCCTTTTTGAGATGACCAGATGTGTGCTTTGTTCTAGGTTCTTATTGAATGTATTAGCTTTTGTGCATATTGTGATGGGGTGCTGATACTGAGAAGGGAAATTTGAATGCACTTTGGTGACTTAGAATTTCCATGTTAAGTGTCTCCAAGGGGGAGGCTTAGAGAGATTAGGTGTCTTCTTTTTTCCTTTTTTTGGAAAACCTCTTTATGAATAGAAAGTGTTCATTAGGTCATTTTGTAAAATTTCGGAAAGCAAAAGTAAGGTACATGTGTACCTTACTCATCCAGTGCCTCCATGTGATAAGATGCTTTTGGATAATAATGATATTGATAAAACAATCATTTGTAGCACTGTTTGAGCACTAATATGATTCTGAGAGGGGCTTGGATTTTTCAGATTATTGTCAAGACAAGAAAGAGGCATTGCTCCATGAGGCAGAATTCCATTGTCCACCTACACCAGATGGTGGCTGAATTTGTAGCTTTAGGAGTTGCTCTCAGAATCCCATCTCCATACACTTCCAATATCTTTATTTACAATAGTCGTAAGGGGAGTGTCAGAGCAAGGCCAGCAAAGTTGGGGACCTGAGCTTGCCTGCAGGTACAAAAGCTACTACCTTAGGGTACTTCTTGCCAAGGTTTTTTGGCCAGAGCCAGGAAGGAGGAGTGTGGTGGGTTGGCTTCTTAACACCATCTAAACATTTCCTAAATACTTTCTCTGCCTGGAAACATTCAAGAAATCAAACCCCCATTTCCCTGGGGTCTGAATATAATTTGAATAAGAGAGGAGAGGGAATTGAGGTAGGGTAGTTGGGGGAGGACAATATTGTAGAAAAATACCTCTGCAATTGTTTTATCTCTGTCTATCTTAACAGAAAGCTGACCTGTGAGGGCTTCTTTAGGGTCCTCTCCGATTTGGATCCCATCTCCCCTCCCCAGCTGCAGTTCTTTTTGAACTTTGAGCCATCTTATGTGTATACAAGCTACAGTGTCATCTTGAGTCAATGGTGGCAAACCAAGCTTCCCTGCCTTCAATCAGAAGACACTTCCTATTTGAACAACTCTGCAGGATCTCACGCTATTTTCCTCCCTGGGTGGTACCATTTGCTATAATGGGGGCAGGCATACAATGGATCTCGGCCACTCTCAGTAGAATCGGCCAACTCCCATATTAGAATGAGGTTTTATCTCCCTGGAGAATCTGCCTATGTTGGGGCAGCCATATGTGTGTTTTTGAATCGAGGAGGCCTGAGCCACTCATTCACATTTGTTTAATCCAAATGCAGGCCTCTCTGAGTAGGCGGTGGCTGCGGGGGAGATATTTGCATTTCTGACCTGCTGCATGCCTTTGCTGAATGAAATTCATATAATTACTACACACCATGACTTCCTCTAGAGTTGTATCCGTTCTGGTTGGCTTTTTTTCTTCCTCCACTTCATCATCATCCAATTAATTAACAGTTGCCATGGTGACTGTTGCCATGGCAGCATACAATTCTCCCAAAGGGCTTCTCATTCATATTCTAATGAAATACATGCACATGGCTGGGTGGCTGGAAAAAGTGGTCAGGAGAATTCAAGAAGAATGGAGGAAGAAATAAAAGGGGGTTACTTTGTTCTTTTGCCCTGCCCTATCTAGCTTTGTCTTTAGCCTACTTTATCTTAGGAAGAGGATGCTTTTCTTTATTGTTTTTCTTATAGAAATGCCTGGCTGTTCTCAGGGTGCATCATATTTTTAGTAAAGTAGTCTTTTTATGCCTTAGGGCCATGCTCTTCTCTCATTTTTTTCATCCTTCATAAGGTGAGGGGCACATTGATTTTCCTCTGCTGTTTAGTCTGACAGGCCTGCTGGTGAGATTTCTAATGGATTCTCTGTAGGCCAAGTAAAGGAACCAAAGCTTTGTCATTTACAACAATTGGCAGCTTCCACCTCTCAAAGGAAGATCATATCTGTCACCTGTCCACATGTGACTTCCCAGGAAGCAATGGTTCTAATAAGGTTCTTAACTACCCTTGCAAATCTGTTCATGGATTGTGTTTTAGAGCCGAACCAGGTGTCCGCTCGCCGGGTGCAGCAAGGCCAAACACTGACATCGGGATTGCAGCAAGAAAAAGTGAGGCATTTAGTTGCCAGGTGCCAAGCAAGGAGGACCAGGCAGCTAATGCCTAAGTCCTGACCTCCCTGATAGCTTGCAGATAAGGGATTTTAAAGGCAGGGCTAAATTTCAGAAAAGCAGAAGTTACAGGCAAAGTCATAAATCAATACACAGAGGTTGTATATTGGTTTTGGCCTAAAAGGGCGGGATACCTTGAGCAGGAGAGCTTATAGATTGTAAGTAGATTTCAAAGATTCTGATTTGATTAAGGAAGAGAAGATTTGTTTAAAAATTTGGGGTCAGCAGAAAAGAATGTTAGCTGTGGCTTCTGGGTGTGACTTTCTCCAGGCCCCTCAGGAAGAAATTTCAAACCAAGAACTGTGGTCAAAGTTTACCTTTTAGTTCCCCATCATCTGAGGTCTACTTGCCAGCAGATCTCTTTGGTGGGGGTCCGGGTTTCTGAAAAACAATTCAGGGACATATATTAAGATGTTATCTTTAGTTTCTACAGGGAATCAAACCTCCCATGATTCTAGCTGCCTTGGGTATTGTTTTAAGCTACTATTACCTTCTTGCTTATCAAGTTGCTTATTTATTTCTCAAGGCCAGCTAGGTGCCTGGAATTTCCCTTGAAGGAACCCAAGATTTTCTTTTATTTTCATGCTTGGAGGCCCAGCAGGCCCCTAAGAGGGGGTACTGGTTTTGTCTCAATTACTTATGTATGTGAGACAGCCAAGTGGAAAGGGGTCCCCGGGAAAACTCTAGCTGGCCTGTGCACTGCGGTGGAGTCACAGAAGCTTGCGCCATTTGCAGTGGGGCGGAGCTTGGCCCCTCCTCTTCCTGGGTGAAACCTGGAATTTAATCTGTGAGGCAGGAAGCACACTATCAGTACGCTGGCTTTGTGGAGAGTCCCTGTTTTCCCTTTTTTTTTTTCCCTCCCTTTTGTCCAATAAGTACCATTTTTATCACCCTTCAAAGTATCTGTGAGCCTAATATTTCATGGCCATGTGACAAGGACCTCGTCCTTAGTTGAACTAAGGGAAAAGTCCTACAACACTTGTTTAATGTCTTGCCATACTCATTCGCTTTCTCATTTCCTCCAGAAAGAATGAAAAATTTCCAGGAGTCTTCTTCCATCCACATATCCCTGGCATGTTGACCTGACTAAGGTGACCTTAGCCCAGGACCACTGTTGGATTGGAATGCCTTCATTTTGGCCCGCCTCCCTCCTCAGACTCTCTGCTGCAGTTCCGTTCTGGTCTGCTTCCCTCTGCTTCTCTTCCTGCCTCCAGGCCCTACCCCTGTGCAGGCATCTTCCACAAAGCTGACAGAAGATGACGATTCAACATGAGATTTGGGTGGGGACAAACATCCAAACTATATCAGCTTCTTTCCAAAAGAAATGCAATTGTCTTAAATGCCCTCCTTAGACACCTCATCAAATAACCAGGGAAGATCAACCACCAAAAAAGAGAAGAGACTGGGAGTTGCCCTGTCCACGGACAGAATTTTTATCTATTCTTCTGAGGGTGACTCGAAGAGATTGTTTGGGGGACTTTATTTGCATCATAACACAACTTTTGTTCCTGTGTAGCTCTGCCCTTCCTCTGCTGGCTGCCTCTTGCCTCTTGGACCTATGCATCTCTCCCCTGTGAAGAGAGTTGTAAGCATCAACCATCTGGCCCCTCTCTGAGTTCATATTTTCTATGACTCTCAATTTTTTCTCCTATTAATCTGCCTTTTGTCATTTGATTTTCAGTGAACCTTCAGAGGGCAAAAGGAAAGTTTTCTCCCTCAGCCCCTATGTAGATAATCCAGGGGCTCCATTTTGGGAAATACTGGCCCAAAGGGAAGCCCAAATTCTTAGCGTGTTATGCAAAGTCCATTACAATCTGATTCCAATCTGTTTTTGCCTTTTTAACTTCTAGTAATGATTCCTCCTCAGATTTTTCACCTCAGTGCTTGCCTTGTGTTCTAATTGTACCATATTTTTCATTATTCCTCTCACCATACTGCACGCAACTAAAACTCCAAGCCTTTGCTCAAACTCTTCTTTTGTCTGAATGATCCCGCTCTCTCTGATCCTGGTCAGACTTCTCCTCAGTTCAATGCCACCTCCTTCCTGAAGCCTCCCAATCTTTCTCAGGTAGAACCGTTCCTTCCCTGTGTCCCATAGCACTTTTAAGGCCAATGCTTGTCCTTACCACATTTGATTTTAATTCTCTCTTTTAGGATCTGTATTCCTTGCGCTTTGAAGATTCAGGGCTGGGGAAAGAAAAGTGGCAATTATTTAGCACCTACTAAGTATTGTTTATGGTGCCAATGAACTATTCTCCTCATCATAAACTTCTTTTTTATTAACAATAACAACAATGACAACAAAATAACTGAAATGAGTCCTTCATTCCAGGTAGTGTACCAAGAAATTTATATGCATATTCTCAATATTCATGGCATTATAAAACTGCCATTATGATCTACCTTTCCTTACAGAAAATGAAGGAGCTTAATGTACTCAAAGTTGATACTTAGTAAATGGTGCAGTTGGAATTTATCCAAAATTGTCTGACTCTAGAGCCTGCTTGGATGATCCTGCCTCTCATTGTTACTGAATTTTAAGGTGGAGAAACTTGCTTGAGGGTACCCAGGAACAGAGAGCCAGGGCTGCTGGATTCCCAGGTCTGGGGGAAGATACTCTTCAAACTTGGAACCTGCAACTCCTCATGTAATTCCTGACATATGGTTCATTGAATTGAAGTAGACCTGTTGAGTACTAACATGACTCTCATTTTGACTCAGAGAAGTGACTTATCTATCCAAGGTAATGTAGTTAGAAAGAGTCTTAGTTGAGACTCCAACACAGATGTTTTTACGATCAAGTGAAATTCTCACCTTGTCAAATATGCCTCCTCTATGCTATGGACAATCGGATGTGTATTTGGGATTCTGGCCACCATTTACAGCATTGTTTCAAGGGAAAACATATATCCTGAGGTCGTTTTCAAGACTGTTAGAGTCAATTCTTAGAACTTGGGCTAAGTCAAGAGACTGTAAAATAGGCATGCCACAGCTCTGTTCTCACCAGCAGTAGCATTTGTATCCAGATCCATGTAGGTATCTGCAAAATATTTATGGTCTTGGAATGGAGTTTCAGTTACATGTTTGGTACTTTGTCCAAAAGACAATATTTGGAAGTGGATTCTATAGCACCAGGCAGCTGATGAAGGAAGGAGATGTTTTCTCACCTAATTTTCACAAATGGTTTCTGGAATCTCACCTTCAAACCCCTTGACAAACACAGTTCTGCCTGCACTCTCAGAGGATATGAAAAAAAAAATCATGCAATTAACCCCATATGTTCAGCTTTGGAGACCACCTGGGTAACAGCTCCTAGCCAGAGCTTAGTATGCCAGGCACTCTCTGATGAGGGGTCTGACCATTTTCTTTTCCTAGGAATTGAATAAGTCGGTGATCCATCTGTGTATCAAGTGTCTGAAGTCAGCAGAACCTCTGATAGTTAGTGCCCAAGCCTTCTTTTTACCCTCTGTCCCATTGCAAAGCAACTAACCCCATCCTGGGATAGCTGTGAGCTGTGGCTGCAGCTTTGCTGTGTCTGGTCTTTTGGGGGATAAATGGCTGGTGGCTCTGTCCCAGGGTGAAGCTCGTGCTGGGGTTGGGTGGGGTGTCACAGGGTGCTGAAGAGAGAGAAGCCCCCTGTGTGTATAGTGGAGTTCCATTGATTTCCACCTCGTCCATCACCCCAGTGCGCCTGCCACCAGCTGCAACATGCAAGTGTGCCCTGCTGAGGTGCGAGGGGACGGTGTTGTGAAAAATTCATCTCTTGGATGATTCACTGGACCCCTGCTTCCTGATCCACTCCTGCGCTCCTCACCCCACACGTTTATCGGCAGGAATATCAAGGTATCAGGTTTTAAAGAGGTGGAAGTCAGAGAGCAAAATTATTAACCTCCACGTCAATTCTAATTAATGCAGCAAGCCACCTGGATATTTAGTGACTGGAAATGAAATCAATTTGAGTTTTCAAATTTAATTTACATACAGCTGGTATGATAAATCAGTAACACATTGCTAGGTAATTCACTTCTCTGTAGTTCAGGGGAAGGATTTCTGTCCTCACTACTATCTGGGTATTTTACAAATCCTGACATTAATCCAGAGCTTTGGCCTTCCAAAGAAGGGCATGCTGGTTGTAACAGCTTTGAAAAATTTAACTTCTGCTGCAGCTTGGCCATGAAGAGAAAATGTCATTTCTATATATTTTTTTAAATTGCCATTTTAGTTTAATTTATTATTTCCCATCCCCATCCCACCCCTACCACCAGTGAAAAGAAAAAGCTAAATTTCTAGTTTGGTTTGAGTGAATGTCTGACCTGATCATTTAAACAGGGCCTTTGAGGGATGCTCAGTCTTTTTAGGAAAAAATGGTTTCAGTCTTAGATTACCTCCACCCTGTGACTGCTTCTTTTCCTAAAATGGCATCTAGAGTATGGAGACAACTGGTTTGGAAGGGAGTGAGGGCTGTGGCTTCTGGACTTCATGTGGAGGGGAGGAGTGTCCTCTCGTGTGGGGACTGTGGCTTCAGGTCCATGTCTCTTTGTACTGGTTCCTGCCCCAAGACCGTGGCTGGTGTCACTTAGGCCTGGTCAGGTGCTTCTCCTCTGGCTGACCTCCAGACCCTATGGCCACTGCCCATCCCAGCAGGCCCCTGGCTCTCACCATCAGTGCCCAGCAGTCAGAAGGTGGCTTGGCAAAGTGAAACCTCAGAGCCTCCCTCTGTCCCTCCTGCTGCCTTGCCAACTCAATGTGGCCTGGCTCTAGGCTGGTGTAAGGCAGTCAGAGAGAGTTCTTTTTGCAGAAGTCTATGCAGGGAGCAGAGGCTGTGCCTCCTCCTCCTCTCTTGGGTTCACTTATTCCATGCCAAACACAGAGAGGGGACATGGGGACATGCCTCGAAGAGCCTTGCTCTCCTCTCTTTAGCTCTTCCACCATCCTTCAGGCTGGAAAAGGACGGGTCTTTCTTTTACCCTCCTGTGTAATAGTGTCCTTCTTCTACAGGAGTGGCAAACATTCTGGCCTTCCTGCCCTGGTGGAGGGTGCATATATTCTAAGTGGCAGTGGTATTTTTATGCATTAGTGTCATCTAGCCTTGGTCCTTAATGATTTAAAGCAGGGTGGGGGTGTCTTGAGGGAGTGAAGGTAGAATTGGGAAAACCTGTTTTCAGGACAATACCCTGGCTTCAAGGTGAATGCTTTGCTGTTTAATCCAGTTTCTGAATGCAGTAAATTGAAAATTACTCTTGCTGTTCTTTCTGCATTCTTTCGGTAAAAATCCTCCTTTTCTAACAGATGGGAGTTTCTGGGTGCCTTTGGCAATCTGGGGTGATGGCAACATACTCAGAAATCCAGAAGAAAAACACACGAACAATTTTCAATACAATTTTACTTTAATTAAATCAATAATATGTGAGACTTTACCACACGTTCTCTTTCCAGACACACCTGGCTGTAGTTCATAGGATGTGATCCCTTAGTCAAAAACTTTTTTTTTTTTTTTTTTTTTAAAGACAGAGTTTGACTCCTGTTGCCCAGGCTGGTGTGCAATGGTGCAATCTCAGCTCGCTGCAACCTCTGCCTCCTGGGTTCAAGCGATTCTCCTGCCTCAAGTAGCTGGGATTACAGGCATGCACCACCACGCCCGGCTAATTTTTGTATTTTTAGTAGAGATGGGGTTTCACCATGTTGGCCAGGCTGGATGGTCTAGAACTCCTGACCTCGGGTGATCCACCCACCTCGGCCTCCCAAAGTGCTGTGATTACAGGCATGAGCCACTAGGCCTGGCCTAGTCAACTTTTAAGAAGTGACAGTAGCAACTTGCACGTGTGCATGTGCATTTGTGTGTGTGTGTGTGTCTGAGGGAGAGAGAGAAAGAGAGGGAATGGAGTGTGTTAGATTATGGAGTATAGTGTGGATAAGGATATCAAAGGTGTGAAAAATTTGGGATTAAACCTGTAGATAGAACCCCAAAATTAAAATGTTTAAAGGCCACAAATAAGTGAGTGCAACTAATATAGCCCCAACTTACTACAGGATTTCTGAGGGACCACAGAACAAAGAAGTGATTATAATTAGACATTTTTAACCTCCTGAAGGAGGTGATTTTGCAATTAGACTTGCAGGCAAGGTTATTTGTACCTATACAAATCAAAAGGAACAGGAGCAGATGGATTAGCTGACAGGAGCTGAGGCTGGCTGTGAAGGAAATAGGGTTGGCGAGATAGGAGGGGACAACTGTGAGTAATGGGCATGGTTTTGTGGGAATGGTTTTTGCTTAGAAATCAAGAGATGCTCTAAGCTGTTACTGGTGAGCTATGTGACCTGGTAAGCTCCCTGGCCTCAGGTTCCTCATTAGTTAGAAGAGGGACGAGGAGGTCTCTCAGGCCCCTTCCAGTTGCAGCCAACTCTGATTCAATGGCAAGAGGAATCCTGGTCTAGGTTTTGAGAGTGGAGGGGTGTGGTGAAAATGACGTGGACATGGGATTCTTCCAGCCACGGTATAATATAAATTGGAGCCCAGGAGAGCAGAGGCACAGGCATGAAGTGATGTAGGGATAATGTCCTGGGGGTGAATAGTGGCCTCCAAAATGATATGTATAAGTCCTAATCCTCAGAATCTATGAATGGTACCTTAAATGGCAAAAAGGGACTTTGTGGATGTGATTAAGTTAAAGGTTCTGAAATGAAGAGCTTATCCCGGATTATCTGGGTTGGCCCTAAGTGCCATCACAAGTATCCCTCTAAAAGAGAGACAGAAGGAGTTTTGAGACAGACAAGGGGGAGACAGTGTGGTCGCAGAGATTGGAGTGAGGTGGCCACAAGCTAAGGGATGCTTTGAGCTCCCAGAAGCTGGAAGAGGCAAGGAAGGATCCCCTACTAGCGCCTCCCGAGGGAGTGTGACCCTGCTGATACCTTGATTTTGAACTTTCCATCCCCAGAACTGTGAGGAAATAAATTTCTGTTATCTGAAGTGCCTGGTTTGTGGTAATTTGTTACAGCAGTCAGAAGAAATTAATACAATTGTAGCTGAAATAGGGAAAGAAAGTGAAGGTTTATGAGATACTGGTCTTTCTCTCAGTTACCTTCTTAGGGAGTGACTGTGGGAGAGAAGGAAAGCAATTAAAAATGGCTGTAACGTGAGCCATGAGACTGTGGTGCTCCTAAGAATGCATATTGTTGACAGGGATTGCTTTGTAGACATATTCTCGTTTCATCACCTATGTGGAACATCTTTTTGTCTCCAATTTTAAAAGTAAATAATGTGTCTCAAAGTCACACACACACGGAGGAAAACAGTCATAGAATTAAAAAGCTTAGGATGAAAAACTTCAGTTCCCTCCCCTCCCCTTCCAGCCTCCAGTTTCACTTCAGAGACAGTTGCTTTCATCCCTGGGGCTTGTTTTTCTTGGCATTTACCTTCATCTATGGTGACTTCTTGATTTATCAATCTTAGACCTTGTCTATTAATTTCCTCTTCTGACCATTATGGATTTCCTTCTCTTCTGACCTCTCTTCTGTTGGCTTCCCCTCCCTCCAGCCTTCAGTATAGTTTAGGTGATGGAATGTTACCTTGGATGTTTGGATCAAGTCACCACGATGTAGTAGCCTTTCAAAGGAAGTGACTGAACACTAGATAGTTGATTCTGATGCCCATAAAAAGGACAGAATAAAAAGGACAGGAAGTTGAGAGTGTGAAGATGATATGGTTTGTCTGTGTCCCCACCCAAACCTCATGTTGAATTGTGATCTTCAGTGTTGGAGGAGGGGCCTGGTGAGAGGTGATTTGATCATGGAGGTGAATTTCCCTCTTGCTGTTCTCATGATAGTGAGTTCTCATGAGATCTGGTTGTTTAAAGTATGTAGCACCTCCCCCTTCACTCTCTCTCTCCTGTCACCATGTGAATATATGCCTGCTTCCCCTTCACCTTCTGCCATAATTATAAGTTTCCTAAGGCCTTCCCAGCCATGCCTCTGGGCAGCCTGCAGAATTGTGAGTTGATTAAACCTCTTTTCTTCATAAATTACCCAGTCTCAGGTAGTTCTTTATAGCTGTGTGAGAATGGACTAATACAGAGAACATCTTGTGAGGAGATTTTCTTCAGGGAAAGCTGTGCTGAGTCCCTGTCAGGGCTGTCTACCCCTCACCTCAAGCCTGTGAGGTTTCTGCCAGGATTACAAGGAAGGCATACCCTGCGATGAGGACCTGTTGTGACTTCCCCAGGATATTGGAAGGGTGAGAAACAGGCTCACTGCTTTGGTGGTAGAGGCAGGAGGCCTGCTTCTGTTTGGGAGGGGCCTGCACCCTTGGAGTCTGCCAGGAACAAAGACAAGCAGTGTCATCTCCCCAGTTATGGGAGCAGCTGTCTGAAGGGCCCAGTAGGGAGGTCTCGGAAGAACATGAAAACACCATCGAGAAAGAGGAGAAACCTTCAGAAAACCATCCCATCAAGCGTGAACTTTCTGCATTTTTTCCCCCTGTCCCTTTTCCCATTTGCAAAGAGGAGGAGGTGAGCAAAAGGAGTGGCTGAACACACCTCCCACCTGAGTGTAAAGTGGCCATCGTCAACTGGCCGTACCTGAGGAAAGAGAGAATATTCAGCTCTAAATTAGTTTTGGAGACTTGATTGTTACTAATACATAGGAATGGGCATTCTAATGATTAAATCGAGGCTCTGTCTCCTGACATAATGATTCTAGGACTAAAGCGGGAAAATCTTGGGACCTACCAGGGTTTTAATCTAGCCAAAAGGTGAACATTTCCTCATTGAATACATTTTTCAAACTTAAAAAAAATCAAAACTTTTATTTCGAGATAATCATAGATTTCCATGCAATTGTAAGAAATCATATAGGGAGACCCTGTGTGTGTTTCCCCAAGAGTAATATCTTGAAAAATGATGACATGTTATCACAACCAGGATGTCAACTTCAATACAGTCAAGATGCAGAACACTCCATTAACACAAGGGTCCCTCCTGCTGACCTTTTTAACCATAGCCCCCCACCTCCCTCCTTAACCATTGGCAACCACTAATCTGCTCTCCATTTCTATAATGTTGCCGTCTTAATAATTCTATATAAATGGAAGTATGTGTATGGTATATAATTTTGGAGGATTAACCTTTTCCTTTCTACTCAGTCTAATTCTGGAGATTCATCCAAGTTGTTTTGTGTATTAATAGTTTTTTGTTTGTTTGTTTGTTTGAGACAGGGTCTCCTTTTGTCACCCAGTGGCGTGCAGTGACATGATCGTGGCTGACTGCAGCCTTGATCTCCTGGGCTCAAGCAATCCTCCAACCTCAGCCTCCGGGTAGTTGGACTTACAGGCATATACCACCATGCCTGCTAAATTTTGTTTTTTTTGTAGGTCGGGGCTTCTTATGTTGCCCAGGCTGGTCTTGAACTCCTGGGCTCAAGCAGTCCTCCTGCCTTGGCTTGCCAAAGTGCTGGGATTACAGGCATGAGCCATAGTAGCTGGTCCATTTTCTTTTTTATTATTCAGTAGTATTCCATGGTATGGATAAGCCAGTTTGTTTAACCATTCACCCATTTAAGGACTGGGCTATTTCCTTTTTTTTTTTTTTGCTATTATGAGTAAAGTAGCTGTGAATGTTTGTGTTCATGTTTTTGTGTGAGCTCATCTACATTTCTCTGGGAATAAATGCCTAGGGGGCGTGAAATGGCTAAGAGGTATAATAGTTGTAAGTTTATTTTTTTAAGATGCTGCCAAGCTTTTCCTAGAGTGGCCGTACCATTTTCCACTTGCATCAACAATATACGAGTGATCCAGTTTCTCTATGAATGTATTTTAAAGGCACCATCACAGATAAAAATAAAGTTACAGATGACATCCCCTAGGTGGTACCACTCTGGCCTCTGTAAATAGCAAGTTTGATCTGCCTGACCCATTCAAAAGTGGCAGGGTCTGCAGAGCTGGGAGCAGGCCTGGCCTGGTCTCTGGGCAGTGGTGCAGTACCGGGAACTGGCCAGAGAGGCACCCTAAGGCTTGACAACCGCTTACTGAGAGGCCTTTTAGTTAGCCCTGTTCAGGGCTCTTCCACATTGATTGGTCAGGGCTATGGCAGCGTCCTTGGATTGGAGCTACTTTTCCCGTTACGGAAACAACAATCTTTTTCATCAGAGCACAGTAGTTACTATTAAAAGCTGCAGTCGCATGGCAGGCTGGAAGTGGCGATTTAGAGAAACTTTTGTCTTTCCACTTCCCAGAGTGGTGCCAGATGGAGGGGTTTTGCTGGGACTGGAGAGGGAAGAGTGGGGCTAGGATCAAAGCCAGAAAGGGGAATGCTTCCTAAAGAAAGCCTCATGCAGAGGCCAGTGTAACTCCTCAATTGCAGAGAGGGCTGTGGTGCCTTCTCTCAGAGCTCAGAGGCTACTAAAAGCTCAGCTCTGAGTCTGAAAGGCTTATATGATCCGGCTCTGGAGCTAGATGCCTCCAGAAATCCCAGCTCGATCACTTACTGCCTGTGTAGCGACAGTCAAGTTATTTTAACCTCTTTAAGTCTCACACGTCTCATCCATAATATAAGGTTATGAATAGCACCTCTTGGGTTTATTATGAGGACTATATGGGACAATATTTATATAAAGTCCATAGGACAGTCATTTCAACTTGACTGCACATTGGAATTACCCAGAGATCTTTAAGGAACACTGATGACTGGGTCCCATTGCCAGATTCTGGGATCATTACAACTGGCCTGGCGTGTGAGTTCTAAAAACTCCTTAAGTGGGCCAGGCACGGTGGTTCACGCCTGTAATCCCAGCACTTTGGGAAGCTGAGGCGGGTGGATCACCTGAAGCTGGGAGTTTGAGACCAGCCTGACCAACATGGAGAAACCCCGTCTCTACTAAAAATACAAAAATTAGCTGGGCATGGTGGAGCATGCCTGTAATCCTAGCTATGCGGGAGGCTGAGAAAGGAAAATTGCTTGAACTCGGGAGGCAGAGGTTGTGGTGAGCCGAGATCATGCCATTGCACTTTAGCCTGGGCAACAAGAGCAACACTCCATCTAAATAAATAAATAAATAAATAAATAAAAACTTCTTAAGTGATGTACTATATTTAATTGCTCCCACTGTAATCTCCTCCACCAAGTTCATGTCCTTTCTGGATCTTCAGAATGTGGTTTTATTTGGAAATAGATTCATCGTGGGTGTAGTTAGTTAAGATGAGGTCATATTGGAATAGGGTGGGCCCTTAATCCAATAGGACCAGTGTCCCTATTAGGAGAGGAGAAGAGACACAAAATAGGTACAGAGACAAAACAATGTGAAGAGACACAAGGAGAGAATGCTGTGCAACAGAGGAGGCAGAGATTGGAATGATGCATCTATAAGCCAAGGAATGCCAAAAATTACCAACAACTCCCAGGAGCTAGGAGAGAGGCAGGGAATGAACTTTCCTGCAGAGCCTTTCAGAAGGACACCTTGATTTTAGACTTCAGGCCTCCAGAGCTGTGAGAAAATACATTTCTCTTGTTCTTAGCCACCTAGTTCATGGTATTTTGTGACAGCAGCCCTAGAAAGCTAATGTGGATTGTCATAATATACAGCCAATGTTGTCAGTCACAGCCATAGATGGTGGAATATGGCAGAACATGGCTCAGAGAGAATCAGTTATTTTCATTATCTCAAAGCAGATAGCCTTAGCCATATTCAAGTGTCTACTGAGCCTCAGAAAAGCATTTTGGATAGTAGTTGCTGCTGTTTGAGAGGAAAGAGTCGTAAGGGGCCCTGTTCTCTGAGGATGGGCCACCCTAGTCAATCACGGGGAAGCAGTAGGTGTGACCACTGTCACGGGACTCCAGCCCATTCATAATAGTCTGAAAAAGCAGGGGCTCTATGTCAGTCTGGGTCTCAGAAGTTTGGGAAATGCTGCATTCCATATTCCCTCTGTTTTAGTCCGTTCTCATGCTGCTATGAAGAAATATCCAAGACTGGGTAATTTATAAAAGAAAGAGGTTTAATTGACTCACAGTTCTGCATGGCTAGGAAGGCCTCAGGAAACTTACAATCATGGTGGAAGGCACCTCTTCACAGGGTGGCAGGGAAGACAATGAGTGCCAAGCAAAGGGGGAAGCCCCTTATAAAACCGTCAGATCTCATGAAAACTCACTCACTATCATGAGAACAGCATGGGGAAAACTGCCACCATGATTCAGTTATCTCTACCTGGTCCTGCCCTTGATACATGGGGATTATTACAATTCAAGGTGAGATTTGGGTGGGGTCACAGAGCCAAACCAGATCACCCTCCTTTGAAGAAAGACAACGTACATTAGCATGTTCAAGGTTCTCCTGGAGTAAAGAAACCCCTTTGATTTTACTTATACCAGAATTTCCCAAGCCAGTCTGATTATGTCAAGCTCAACTTTTTCCATAACATGTATTATCCCAGCAGAACCAGTGCTCTAGAACCTGACTTAGGAAATCCTGACTAAAGTCACACCACCACAGGTGGGTACACACCCATCCAAAAGGAAAACTTAAAGGAAAAGGCTGGGTGTGGTGGGTCACACCTGTAATCCCAGCACTTTGGGAGGCCATGGCGGGTGAATCACTTGAGGTCAAGAGTTCAAGACCAGCCTGGCCAACATGGCGAAATCCTGTCTCTACTAAAGAATGCAAAAATTAGCCGGGTGTGGTAGCATGCACCTGTAATCCCAGCTACTCAGGAGGCTGGGGCAGGAGAATTGCTTGAACCCAGGAGGCGGAGGTTGCAGTGAGCTGAGATTGTGCCACTGCACTCCAGCCTGAGCAACAAGAGATAGACGCTATCTAAAAAACAACAAAAATAACAACAACAAAAAACCAAAAAACCAAAAAACAAAACCTTAAAGGAAAGTGATTCCCTTGTTTTGTCATCAGGAGGAGCTTAGCATGGGCAGCACTGAGAGATGTGGAAACTCAAAGATGTTTTCCAGTTCAAGAGCACAGGAGCAGGTTGCACGTGGAAGTTGGCTACATACACTGCATAGATTCTCTAGAATAAAAAAAAA
Source organism: Hylobates moloch (assembly GCF_009828535.3). Classification (NCBI taxonomy): domain Eukaryota; kingdom Metazoa; phylum Chordata; class Mammalia; order Primates; family Hylobatidae; genus Hylobates; species Hylobates moloch. The sequence goes on along the minus strand of NW_026652297.1, from coordinate 34,587,081 downwards.
ATCTTCCCGGACATGAAAGTGTTCTGGGTCAAGTTTTAGAGCAGGGATGCCAGCATCCATTCCGTTTGTCACCCTTGAATGCACTGGACAAATGCAAGCTTGGTGGTGAAGGGTGGTTTTTAAAGAGCAGCATTGTTTGGTCTTCAGAAGTTTGAGGGAAGATGTAACAGCTGCTGGAGGGTGTAGGGGGTCATAACAGCTGTTCTTCCTCTTCATGGAGAATGGAATGAAAGAAAATGAAGCAGAGAAGTCTTATGAGCTGTGAGAGAACGTTTCCCAATAATTCACAAAACTTTAGAGTGATAGAGTCAGAACTCAAAGCCAAGTCTCAGATTCTGAATCCTGTGTTTTTTTCCCACTGTGGGATGCTGCCTAGAGGGTGAATCTGAGTTTATAGACTCAGTTATGCAAAGAATGAAACTGTCTTTCTCTATAATGTAACAACTGTTTCAGACCTCCATTGTGACAGAGTGGCAGAAACATAATTTTAGTCAATTACTTTTGGGGTTGCTATTACCTTTGGGATGGTACCCAGTTCCAGGGGCTTACATGGGGACCGTATGAGGGGGTGGGCAGCGCTGTGGTCCGTGATGTCTTGCCTTTGCAGGTGTCCTCTGGAGTATCCACTTCTTGTCTGGTTCTTGGCCATCTGTTTATGAAGACTGTCTCTGTCTCTGTCACCACAGCTACTTTAGTTCTGGTGGCTCTACTTGCGAGCCAGGTAAGGCATGGAGGTCTCTGACAGGCTGTCTGTGCTCTTGTTGGTCTAGGTATCCTACATAGTCATTTTCTCTCTGGCATCTGGCTGCCTCCCTGAGACTCAGCACGAGTCAGGGTAAAGGGCTTTGCTTTCTTTTTCCTCTGAGGCATCAGCTTTTTGAAAAACAAACGAGGAAGATCGTTTACTTCCTTGTGTTCCATTCAATCATATCATCTCCTCTTCAAATGAAACAGAAGAGCCAGGGGAGGAGGATGATGAGAAAAAACCACAAGACCCTCAGAACTTCTGAACTACTGAAAAGAAAAAAAAACCCGTCACCTAATGTAATACTTCAGTAGTAGTATTATTCCAGAACCTTCTCCCATTGCAGTGGGCCCTGGAGGAAGGATGTAGTCTTTTCTTCCCCTGACTCATGTAGATAAGTTCTGGGGCTCTGGGGCTCTACAGTATATATGTATTGGGGCTGGCCTGTTGCCTAATATCTTGACCTCCGGTTCTTAGTGTGAGAGAACCAGCCCAAGCTAGGAAGATCAGTGTTCCAGGTTTGCCTGAGTCTATGAGGTTTCACAGGACATGTGACTTTCATTGCTAAAATTGGTACAGCCCAAGGCAAACTGGATGGATTGGTCACTCGGTGAAGATCCTTTGATTGTTTTCCTCTGGGGCTAACTTTCTGAGCCTCTGTGTAGACGCACCCCCAAACTTCTCCAGTCCTGCATATGTCTTCTCTTTGCTGGGTTAAAGGACTAGGGACTCATGCATGAATCAAGAGCCTGCTAACAGTCAGGCATTTTATTTTCTAGATGAATCTCCAAGGATTATTCACCTTGGAGGATGAGTATCATGGTTCTGGAGGCTGTCTGCTGAGAGCCTTGGAGGTGTCCACTTTATCATGGCTCGATCTGACCAGCTTGCTATCAGCATCTCATTTGCTTTTTCTCAGATAATTATTAATTTCTGCATCTTATACTCATGCTAGTGGATGCCTTTTCAATTAACCACTGACGATGGGAAAGAGACAGATTTCTGTATCCGTGAATTAACTGTCAGTACTGACAGGTAGCGGGGAACTTGTGAAGAGTACAGTGTGAGTGTGTGCGCGCGCTCACAAGCAAGTGCACAATTGGATAGGTGGGTGGTGAGTGTAGGAAAGAGAGAAAGGAAGGTGGGAGTGCAGCAGAGAAGACCATCTGTTCTTTGCAGCCAATTTTAACTCTTTCCCCCCTTCTCCTAGTCTTTCTCTACTTCCCTGGTTATCATTATCTGAAGACAAACTTTCAGTGCTAGATATTTTTGATTTACTGAGCTATCAGAAATGAAAGGTGACTTCTGTTCCCAGTCCTTCACTCTTCAAGATACCCAGCCAACAGCTGGAACAGTAGAAGCGCCACCATTGAAGGAAATCTGGATTCTGTTTCATCTTTATACTCACTTCCTACGCTCCATTCCCATTGATTTGCTCCCTAGCTTTGAGAAAATCAGTTAACCTCTCTGGTCATCTCTTGCTTTGTAATAAAATGAAAGTGAAGGTTTAGAGTCCTTAGAGTCCTAGATATAATGACATATTTTCAAAATGTGATATTGGTGATGATGACTGTGGAATCTTTTTATTATACCATTTCTCTGCTCAAAGGCCTAAAACATGGGCTAAGAAAGCCCCACAGCCTATAGAATAAAATCTAAACTTCTAAATATGCCAGTCCTTGACCTCCACAATCTGGATTCCAAAAGCTTGAGCTGTTAATCATCTGTTGCTTCATTTGGTCCTCTAACATATATTAAAGTGTACTTTAGTTACTTTTCATAAGTATCTGTCTAATTTTTAAATTTATTTAAAAGTTCCTTGACAAGCAGACTGCTTTTTACCCTTTAAAAAAAATCTCCAACACCTCACAGCTGTTTTGCACCTAGTAAGTGCCCAATAAATTTTATTCAATTCAATTAATAAATTAATAAATTGAAATGTTTTTGGGTGGGGTATACAGATCCTTTTAAAAACACAAGCTGCTTATGAATCTTTAAATTTATCCTGTACTTATTCCCAACTGTAAAAGGAACATTCAATATTTAATCAGTATGATTTTGGCTGTGAGTTTTTCATAGATGCCCTTGATCGGAATGAGAAAGTTCCTCCTACTCTCAGTTTGCTGACAGTTTTTATTAGGAATGAATATTGGATTTTGTCAAGTGCCTTTTCTGGACTGATTGAGATAATCATATAATTTCCTCCTTATTCTGTTAATGTAGTGAATTAACTACATTGATTTTCGATTGTTGAACCAGTCTTGCATTTCTGGGATTGTATTTTGTCATTTTTCTATTATCCTTAGATATATACATTTCTATGGATAATGAATGGGATTAGTCTGTAAATTTTCTTTTCTGTAATATCCTTTTCAGGTTTTGGGATTAGGCTTATCCTAGCTTCATACAATGAATTGGAAAGGATAGCTTTAGATTTATTTGAAAGTCGCAAGGATGAACAGAGAATGCCCATATACTCTTGTACCCAGTTTCCTCTATTGCAAAGAACTTACTTTCCTATGGTACCTTTGTCACAACTAATGAATCAATATATGTACTTTATTTATTTATTTATTTATTTTTGAGATGGAGTTTCACTCTTGTTGCCCAGGCTGGAGTGCAGTGGCGCGATCTTAGCTCACAGCAACCTCTGCCTCCAAGGTTCAAGAAATTCTCCTGCCTCAGCATCCCAAGTAGCTAGGATTATAGGCATATGCCACCATGCCCAGCTAATTTTGTATTTTTGGTTCTTCATGTTGGTCAGGCTGGTCTCGAACTCCTGACCTCAGGTGATCCACCTGCCTTGGCCTCCCAAAGTGCTGGGTTTACAGGCATGAGCCACTGCGCCCGGCTGTGTATGTTATTATTTTTAACAAATGTCCATACTTTATTCACATTTGCTAGTATATAAGAAAGCAATAGACTTTTGCATATTAACTTTGTATCTTGCAACTTTGCTGTAATCACTTACTAGTTCTATGAGTTTTTTTGGTTTGGAGATTTTCTACGTAGATGATCATGTCATCTGTGAACAAAGATGGTTTTATTTCTTACTTCCCAATATACCTTTTATTTATTTTCCTAGTCTTCTTGTATTAGCTAGGATTTTTTTTTCTCTTTTTTTTTTTTGTGGGGGATAGACTCTTGATCTGTCACCCAGGCTGGAGTGCAGTGGCATGATCATAGCTCACTGTAACCTCAGCATCCTGGGTTCAGGCGATCCTCTTGCCTCAGCCTCCTAAGTAGCTAAGACTGCAGGCATGCACCACCATGCCTGGCTAATTTTTAAAATTTTTTGTGGAGATGGGGTCTTGCTATGTTGCCCAGGCTGGTCTTGAAGTCCTGGCCTCAAGCAATCCTCCTGCTTCAGCCTCCCAAAGTGCCGGGATTACAGGTGTGAGCCACTGCACCCGGTCTTTATTTTGATATTGCCTAGGTGAGAGCGGACATTCTTGCCTTGTTCTTGATCTTAGAAAAGCATCTATTTCTCACCACTAAGTATGATGTTATTTGTAGTTTTCTTATGGATGTTCTTTATCGAGTTGAGGGAGTTTTTATTTATTTCTAGTTTGTTGAGAGTTGTTATGATGAATCGCAGTTGGATATTGTCAAATGCTTTTTCCGCATCTATTTATATGATTATGTGATTATTGTTCTTCAGACTAATGATGTGACAGATCACATCAATTGACTTTTGAATGAGGAGCCAGCTTTGCATACCTGAAATAAATCCCACTTGGTCATTGTATATAATTATTTTTATACACTGTTGGATTCAATATGCTAAAATTTTGTTGAGGATTTTTGCATTTATGCTCATAAGAGATATTGGTTTATAGTTTTTCTTTCTTGTAATGTCTTCAGTTTTGGTATTAGGGGTAGTACTAACCTCATAGAATGAATTAGCAAGTATTTCCTCTGCTTCTGTGTTCTGGAGGTGATTGTAGAGAATTGGTATAATTTCTTCCTTAAATGTTTGATAAAATTCACTAGAGAACTCATCTGGGTCTGGTAATTTCTGTTTTGAAGGGATATTAGTTATTAATTCTACTTTTTAACAGATATGTGCCTATTCAGATTACCTACTTATCATTGTGTGAGTTTTGGTAGATTTGGCTTTCAAGGTTCACCTCACTGAGGTTACTAAATATGTCAGCATGGAGTTGTTAAAAATATTTATTATCTTTCTTAATGTCCAGGAGATCTGTAGTGATGGCTCCTCTTTCAACTTTGAAATTAGTTATTTGTGCCTGCTCTTTTTTTTTCTTAGTAAACCTGGCTAGAAGTTTATCAATATAATTGATATATTCAAGGAAACTGCTATGGTTTGGTTGATTTTCTCTAATGACTTCTTGTTTTCAATTTCATAGATTTCTGCTCTAATTTTTATTTTTTTCTTGCTTACTTTGAATTTAATAGGCTCTTTTTTTCTAGTTTCTTTTTTGCATTTATAATCTTTATTATTTTATGAAGCACATTTACTTGCTTTTCCAGTTTCATAAGGTGGAAGCTTAGATGATTGATTTTAGATATTTTAGATATTTCTTTTTTAATATATGCATTTGATGCTATAAATTTCTCTAAGCCATGCTTTCACTGCATTTGCCCTAATTTTGATAAGTTGTATTTTCATTTTTATTTACTTCAAGCTATTTTCAAATTTATTTTGAGACTTTCCTTTGGTGCATGTGTTATTTGGAAGTATTTTGTTTCATTACCAAGTGCTTTGGGATTTTCAAAAGTTTGTGGTCTGAGGACATTCTTTGCATAATTTTTATTCTTTTAAATTTGTGAAGGTGTGTTTTATGGCTCAGAATGTGGTTTTCCTTGATGACTGTTCTTTGTGAGCTTGAGAAGAATGTGTATTCGGTTGTTAGATGAAGTTTTCTGTAGGTGTCAATTATATTTAATTGATTGATGATGCTACTGAGTTCAGTTATGTCCTTACTGATTTTCTGCCTGTTGAATCTGTCAATTTCCAATAATGGAGTGTTGAAGTCCAACTAGAATAATGGTTTCGTCTATTTCTCCTTACAGTTCTATTGGTTTTTGCCTCACACATTTTGATTCTCTGTTCTCAGGTGCATGCATTGAATATTGTTATGTTTTCTTGGATAATTGACCCTTTTATCATTAATATAATGGCTCTCTTTATCTCTGATTATTTCCCTTGCTCTGAATTCTTCTCTATATGAAATTAATTTAGTAAGTACTCCATCCTTCTTTTGAATAGTATTAGCATGCTATGCCTTTCTCCATTTCTTTACCTTTGACCTATCTCTGTCTTTACATATAAAGTGGGTTTCTCATAGACCACATAAATATTTGGGTCTTGTTTTGTGTTTCACTCTGGCAACTTCTGTCTTTTAATTGTTGTATCCAGATCATTGACATTTAAAGTGATTATTGATATAGTTTGATTAATATATATCATATTTGTTGTTGTTTTCTAGTTATTTCTCTTGTACTTTTCGTTAAATCATCTCCTTTTCTGTCTTCCCTCATTTTTATTAAACATTTCATATGATTCTATTTCTCTTCTCTTCCAATTATACTTAAAAAAACGTTTTTTAGTGAATGCTCGAGTTTGCAATATACACTTACAATTATCAAAGTCCTCTTTCATATAACAATGCCATGTCAAGTGTAGTGCAAATACCTCATAACACAGCATTCTCAAATCCTCCTTTTCATCTCACGTAACATTGCTGTCATTCATTTCACTTATCTATAAGCTATCATCACTGAATATATTTGTTGCTATTATTATTTTCAATGAATTTTATCTGCTAGATCAACTAACAATAACAAAGGAAAAGATTTTGTCTTACCTTTATTTTATTCTCTTCCACTTTTCCATTCTTTATGTAGATTTAAGTTTATGACTGTATTAATTTTCTTCTCTCTGTAGAATTTTTTTAAACATTTCATGCAAAGCAGGTTTACCGGTGACAAATTTTCTGAATTTTTTTGTCTGGGAAAGTCATTATTTCTCTTTCACTTTTGAAGGATAATTTTACTGGACATAGAATTTTAGGTTGATGATTTTTTTTTTTCTTACACTTCACATATTTTACCCTACTGTCTTCCTGCTTGCAAGGTTTCTGAAGAGGAGTCTGGCTTTCCCTTTGCTCCTCTATAGGCAAGGTGTCCACCTCCTCCTCCTCAGCTCCTTTCAAGATTTTCTCTTTGTCTTTATTTTAAATATGAAAAAAATTTAGGTGTAGATTTTTTTTTTTTTTTTTTTATTTATACTACTTGTTCTCTGAGTTTGTGGATCTGTGGTTGGGTATCTATCTTTAATTTTAAGAAATTCTTGGTCATTATTGCTTCAAGTATTTCTTCTATTTCTTTCTTTTGTTCCCCCTGGCATTTAAAATATGCATATATTACATCTCTTGTAATTGTCCCACAATTCTTGGATATTTTGTATTTTGTCCTGTTCTTTTCAGTTTTTAAATTTTTGCATTTCAGTTTTGGAAGTTTCTATTGACATTTCTTCAGGCTCACTGTTTCTTTCCTTGGTTGTGTCCAGTCTATTGATGAGCCTCGCAAAGGCCTTCTTCGTTTCTTTTAAAGTGTCTTTGATTGCTAGCATTTTCTTTTGATTCTTTCTTAGATTTTCAATTTCTGTGCTTATATTATTCATTCATGCTTGCATGTTGTCCACTTTTTCCGTTAGAACCCTTAGAATATTAATCATAGTAGTTTTAAATTCACAATCATAATTCTAACATCTCCTATTGTATCTGAGTCTGGATCTTGATGTTTGCATTTTCTCTTCATTCTATGTTTTTTGCTTTTAGTATGTCCTGTAATTTTTTCTTGATAGCCAGACCTGATATGTTGGGTAAAATGAACTGAAGCAAATAGGCTTTTATGTGAGTTTTTATGTTTTTCTGGCTAGAAGTTAGGCTGTATTTACTGTCTGCCACAGCTGTAGGTGTCAGAGGCTAAAGTTCTTGTTTTTGCTCTCCGTTTGTCTTTGTTTGCCCTGGAAACTTTTTAAATAAGGTCTGAGTTGTGCAGTTATTTTAGTTATATTCTCCCGTTATTATACAGGAGCCCTGTTGATGTTGTGCTAAGGAGTCAGGAGGGAGGAAGCATTCCATATTCCTATGATTAGGTTTTAATTTTTTAGTGAGCATGTGCCCCTGAGCTGTGACCTTCACAGGTGCTTCTCAGTTTTGTGGCCCTTCCTTTAGGTGAGGCAGGAAGGCTAAAGTGGGCTAGAGTTGGGTATTTCTCTTCTACCTCATGAAAGTCTAGAGCTGCCTGAAGTTGGGTATTTTTTTCCCCCTCATTGGTTGGTTAGGTTCCGGGAGAACTTCTGTTGGCTAGGCTCTGGTAAAATAATTTTTGTCGAGGGCAGGGCTTATTAAGAATAACCGAGTGCCCTGAGCATATTTCAATAAAAGGGGCTACTTTCCCCCCACCCTCTGCCAAAAACATGAGGGGATTGAATTTTTCTCTTAATATTAATTGTGAGATCCTAGTAGGGCTCCAGGAGATAAAATGCACAAAAGTGCAGTGACCCCCACTAAGACTGTCTGCACCTACCTCCCAGAGTTTTTAACGCTCAGATTTGTCCACACTGAGCCTCCAGCAATTTGTCAATTACATTTTAGAATTTCTTTCTTCACTACTGGTTCCCATGGAGACTCCTGTTTCCTGGCTTCTGCTTCATTGAGTTCTGATTCTATGTATCTACCTGTCTGTCTTTTCAATTTTGCGGGGGAATCAGTGACTTCAATTTCCTGGTGGATATGGAAAGAGTTGATTTACCGTTTGGTCAGACTTTTTCTTGTGTGAGAATGGGAGTGATAGCTTCTGAGCTCCTGACATGCTGGACAAGACTTCAAACAGCAATCTTTTAAAACAAAATTTTGCGCAGAGTTTCTAATTGTTTTTGATACAATGATTAGTTGATTCAAGGTATTACATCATTACCAGTAACAAATTGCTTTCAGTATTATTTTTTAATGATAGAATTTCATCATAATGTTCCATTAGTTATTTTATTCAGTGTCTTGTTATTGAACATTCTGGTTGGCTCCATTTTTACTGCTATAAATACTGCTTAATATCTTTATATATAATGTTTAATTTAAAAAATCATTTCTTAGGATAAATTCCTCAAAGAAGAATTGCTAGGCCAAATAATGGACATATTTTAAGGCTTCTGGAATGTTGCAAATGAGGCAGAGCATGGACCCCTCCTAGGGATCTGTTGGACAATCCCCACAAACATGGAAATAAAGGAAAATCTTGAGTTCCTGAAAGGGAAATTACAGCTAGCCCTGAGAAGTAAAGGAACAACTTGATAAGCAAGAAGGTAATAGTAGCTTAAAGCAATAGCCAAGGAAGTTAGAGTCGCAAGATGTTTGGTTTTCTATGGAAACTAAAGATAACATCTTAACATATATCCCTGAATTGTTTTTTAAAAAACCCAGACCCCCATCAAATGGGTTTGCTGGCACATAGACCATAGATAAGGGGGAACCAGGAGTGAACTCTGACTGCCCACTATTCTTTGTCTAAATTTGTTCATAAGGGGTCTGGAGGAGGTCACGCCCAAGAGCCAGAGCTAACATTTTTTTATTTTTTTTATTTTTTTTTTATTTTTATAGACAGAGTCTCACTCTGTTGCCCAGGCTGGAGTGCAGTGGTGTGATCTTGGCTCACTGCAACCTCCATCTCCCAGATTCAAGTGATTCCTGTGCCTCAGCCACTGGAGTAGCAAGGATTACAGGCACACAACACCATGCTTGGCTAATTTTTTTTGTATTAATATTTTGTAGTAGAGATGGGGTTTCAGCATGTTAGCCAGGTTGGTCTCAAACTCCTGTCCTCAAGTGATCTGCCCGCTTCAGCCTCCCAAAGTGCTGGGATTACAGGCGTGAGTTGCTGCGCCCAGCTGAGCTAACATTCTTTTCTGCTGATCTCAAATTTGTAGACAAAGCTTTGCTTCCTTAACCAGTTGCAAATCGGAAAATCTTTAAATTCACCTATGACCTGTAAGCCCCCACTTCAAGATGTCCCAGCTTTTTAGATCAAACCAATGTATAGCCTCCATGAATTGATTTATGATTTATAACTTCCACCTTTAAAAACCCTTACCTAGAAGCCATGGGGACTCAGGTGTTAAGCATGAGCTACCTGATTCTCCTTGCTGGTACCCTGCAATAAATGCCTCACTTTCTCTCACTGCAATCCCAATATCAGTGCTGCTTGCTTTGCTGCACTGGGTGGGTGGACCCAAATTCAGTTTGGTAACACTAATTCTCTTCCCAAAAGCTTATACCAACTTACATTCCCAAAAGCAGTAAATGAAAATGCCTACTTTCCCATACTTTGGCCAATAGTAGATATTTTTTTTTTATATTTGATAGTTAAGAAAATACCATATCATATGTGCATTCCTTGATTACTATTGAGGGTAAATATATGTATCTATATTTAGTGTGTGTGTGACTTTCCCTTTTTTTAAGATCATTTGTTGAAATGTACGCTTTGCTTGTTTCTTCACTAAGTTGGTCAATTGAAATTATTTTAACTAAAAATTCAAATCTAATTAATTGGGTTTTATCTGAAGACTTCTTACTTAGGCTAGGGAGAAAAAGATATGCAACAATGCAGTTTGGATGCAGACCTGTAGGCTGCTTCGCCTGGTGGGTAGTTAATTAATCTCTGCTGGATCTCATGCAGTTTGACTTTGGAAACTCATGCTCCATGAAGAGTAGTGATGGAATATAAAATTTTGGCTGAAGTGTTGCTTCTTCTGAGCCAAATAATCAGGCTATGAAGTTCCTTCAAGTTCTCTGCATCCTTCCTGTGATAAGATTAACACTTTAGATCTTCTGCTAAGGAAGAATCTGGAATATTCACTTCCAAACAACCCCTTTTGTTGTGTCAGCCTGAGGCCCATCACTTGCCCTTTTCAACAAAGCGTTTAAATATTTTAATGAATTCCAGGGTGGTTAACTTTGTAAGACTGTGGCAAGAAACCTACCTGTGGGGTGAGCATAGTTTTGGGGATAGTCCTGGCAACATAAGGATTGTTACCCCTCAGATTTATTTTCTGTGCACTACAAGGAACAAGTTCACCTGGCTCAGTCAATCTTAGATGTCGACACTGATAAATGACAGTGAGAAATGTCTCATCCTCAAAGATGAATTTAAAAGATGCTTCTTCTGGAAAATGCACTGAAGCTTGCTGCCTTGTTTGAGTGACTGTGGATGAGGAAGGACTCATCACTCCCTCTAGGGTAGAAGGAGGTATAATCCTGAGAAACAAGCAAACAGGAAGAAGTTACGGATTAAAGGTTCTACGGGCAGGGAAAGCTTAAGAACAAAAAATATGAGTGATGCCAGCATATGCATGGGGATCTCCAGAGAAATCTTCCTTTTTGGTTGAACTTCCCACATTGGTACAAATATGTAACTCAAGAGTTGTGATCAATGTAGGGAGACTTTGTACGCCCACATGTTCTTCAGATCAGTCCTCCCTCCCAACTTCCCCTTCTGCACCCCAGGCCCCATGCCCACATGATTCCCCCAAAAACCTTTCTGTGGAGTTCCTGGGTCAGGCCTCATTGTCAGGGAGAAGCCTGTGACCCACCCTAGGTTTCAAAGTTCTTCTTACCCCAATAGGTTACTGAGAGCTCTTAAGACCAGTTCCCATTTCAGGTTAATAAACGTAATCTCAGACTCCCAGGAGGTCAAAGGCAAGCCAGTTGAGGTGGCCTGAATTAACAGTATTCTAAGGTGGATATAAATCATTTTGGCATCATGATTCATTTGACATTTTAGGGCTGAGTCAATTCTCTTTGGCTTTGCCCTGAAGCTACTATGACAGAGAGGGAGGCTGCTGGTTGATCAGTCATTTGCCTTCAAAGATGGCAAAGGATGTGCAGGGAACTCTAGACTTGATGAGTTATAAATGAAGGTGAAGACATGATACCTTCCGCTGAGTAGTTTATAATCCACTGGATGAGTAGGACAAAGATAAATAATAACAGCAAAAATAAAACCAACAACAGTATTAGCTAACCTTTACTGTATGTATACTTGCTATGAAGCAGTCATTTTATTTAGGTGTCTTTTCTTTATTATGGTAGATGCCTTGCCATAGATTAAACTGTGGGTCCCACTTCTTTAGTGAAAGAGATGCCAAAGAGTCACCTTTGTCACCCAAAGTTCTGGGCCTGAGACAGAAGGCAGAGAAAGAACACACACAGAGTCTGGTCTACAGGTTGCCAGTGTTCAAAGCATCCTTACCCCATGGGCCTAGCAGTCTGTGGTCTGAAGCAGTGCTGCCCAATAGAAATAGAATGCACAGAACTAGAACATGAGCTGCAAATATAAGCCAAGTATATGCTTTAAAATATTCTTGTAGCCACATCAAGTAAAGGAAAAATAAGCAGGTACAATTAATTTTAATAACATATTTTATTTAACCCATATATCTAAAATATTATTTCAACATGTAATCAATATAAAAATTATTTATGAGATATTTTACATTCCTTTCTTTCAGCTAAGACTAAATCTGGTGTATATTTTACACTTATAGCACAATCCAATTTGGACTGGCACCATTTTATTTTTTTATTTTTTTCTTTCCTAAGTTCTGCCTTGGGATCTAAAGGACTGGTACCATTTTAAGTACTCGAGAGCCACATGTGACCACTGGCTACCAAATTGGACGGCAGACCTAGAAAGTGTGCCTATTCATTTGCATATCTATGCATATTCATTTGACACCCATTTCACAGATGTTTATTGGGCAACTACTCTGCCAACTACTGTTCTAGGTATTTGAATACATTGGTTCAATCCCGGAATTTATATTTTACTGGGGGAGAAAGAGAGATAAAAATCATAAACAAATAAGATATCAAAGAGTGATAATGATACAAAGAGAATAAAGCAGGGTAAGAGGAAGTCAGTGATGGGATGGGAGGGCTGCTATTCCAGATGGAGTGGTCATAGTGGGCTTCTTGGAAGAGGTGACATTTGGGGTGAGATCTGAATATCATGAAGAAGTGTGTCATGCAGCAATTGAGGGCAATACACTCTAAGCTGATGGGAGAGTATATGTATATATACTATAGTATATATATATATATGTGTATATATGTACATTTATACACATGCATACATCCAGGGGATGGAGATGAGCTCAGAATTTCAAGGACAAGAACAAAGACCAGTGAGGTGGGAGAGGATTAAAGGGCAGGGTAAGGTCTTCTAGGCCACAATACAGAGCTTGGATTTTATTCTAAGAGCCTCCGGTGGACAGGCAAAGATTTATTTATTTATTTATTTATTTATTTATTTATTTATTTATTTATTTATTTATTTTTGTGCAATGGCCTGATCTCAGCTCACCACAATCTCTGCCTCCCAGGTTCAAGCGATTCTCCTGCCTCAGCCTCCCGAGTAGCTGGGATTACAGGCATGTGCCATCAGGCAAAGATTTTAAGCAGGCAAAGACATGACTTGATGGGTCAGTTCTCCCAAAACTGGGAGAATGGTCAGGAGGTGACTGCTGCAGTGCAAAGAGGTTCCTTGCAGGGACAGGGCAGCAGAGGTGGAAGTGGTGAGAATCTGCTAGTTCTGCTGGGACAACAGAGCCAGGACTGTAAATAGGCTGTGGGGGAAAGGGAAGAGTCAGGGACGGCTCCAGTGCTGGGAACTGAGCATCTGGATGAAGGAAGCCATCACCTGAGACAGGGAAGTAAGTGTATCCTGGTTTTAGGGGGAACATCAGAAGTGGGAGTGATCAGGGTGAGAATTGCTGAGAAAGACACCAACCAGGGCTTAAATGAAAGAGAATAGAAACCAGCACAGATGTTCAGGCCAGGACTTGTTTTTGGCCAGGCCTCTCCCAGGTAGAGTTGCCACATGAAATACAGGATGCTCAGTTACATTTCAATGTCAGATAAACAATGAATCATTTTTTAGTATATATCCCATGCAATATTTGGGGCATACTTCACACTAAAAATTACTTATCTGAAATTTAGATGTAACTAGGCATCCTGTATTTCTACTTGCTAAATCTGGCAACTCTACTCCCAGGCCTGTTTTGCTAAATGCTTTGGAGTCTGGGGTGTGGTGAGAGTAGGCACCCTTTGTACTGGGGCATATCTGTGCACCATGAGCTGAGGACAGTGGGAGAGACCAATCCTGTGTGTCTCTTTTGTATAGAACTTACAGTTTAAAAAGTGCTTTTATTTTCACCACCTCTTTTGATACTTCTGTGGGCAGACATCACTCTACTTTTTAAATTTCAATGCAAAAGTCAAAGGGGTCAAATGAGTTGCTCAAGATCATGTAACTAGCAAGGTACAGAGCCAGGACTAGCACACTGGAAACTGTATGTACTCAATGTTCATGATACAATTTCTCTTTCCTATCAGAACCTTAGCTTAGTGAGCTGTAATCATGAACTACTCACAGCTCAAAAGGAGAAAAGTGAGAAGTCTAAGCCAATCTCATAGGGTATTGCTCTGGTGACTGTTACTGGTCGAGGTAGACTCGCGACCTAAATCAGCTCAGTCAGACTGAAAGGAAGGACATAGCCCATCATCAGTGGAGACATTTCCCTGTTGTACTCTCCATCCAGACCTAAGTGAGGACATATGTAAAACTCATTTGGACTGGTAACTATCACAATCAATCAAGAAACCAGCCTAGGGTGAAGTTGACTCTGAGGAAAGCTCAGCAGAGAAATGAAAAGAATTTGGGTCCATGATAATCTCTTTTTTTTTTTTTGAGACAGAGTCTCGCTCTGTCACCCAGGCTGGAGTGCAGTGGCATGATCTTGGCTCGCTGCAACCTCCGCCTCCCAGGTTAAAGTGATTCGCCTGCCTCAGCCTCCTGCCTGAGTAGCTTGGATTATAGGTGCACATGGCACCATCATGCATGGCTAAATTTTTGCATTTTTAGTGAAGATGGGGTTTCACCATGTTGGCCAGGCTGGTCTTGAACTCCTGACCTTAGGTGATCAGCCCGCCACCTCTGCCTCCCAAAGTGCTGGGATTACAGGCATGAGCCACTGCGCCTAGCCCATGATAATATCTTAAAATTTTTATTTTATTTTATTTTTTAAAGACAGAGTCTCACTCTGTTACCTAGGCTAGAATGTAGTGGGGCAGTCATAGCTCACTGCAGCCTTGAACTCCTGGGCTCAAATGATCCTTTTGCCTCAGCCTCCCAAGTAGCTAGGACTACAGACACATACCACCATGCCCAGTTAATTATTATTTTTTATTTTTTGTAGAGACAGGGTCTTGCCATATTGCCCAGGCTGGTCTTGAACCCCTGACCTCAAGTGAGGCTCCTACTTTGGCCTCCCAAGGAACTGGGATTACAGGCATGGGTCACTGCGCCCAGCTTCCATGATGGCATCTTGAGCAGCTGATTTTTACCTGGCTTGCCGCCACTCACTTCTGAGCTCCCGGTTGTATGAGCTAATACATTGCTTAGTGGTTAAGCCATTTTGACCCAGAATTTTCTGTTCTTTGCCACCCAAATCATCTTGACTGCTGCAATGAACACCCAGCTCTCTTGCCTCCGGGGTTTTCCCCATTATAGTCCATGGCCACTATACCCAGAGACAAAGCCTGAGGTTTTGCCACAGAGCTATTCAGAACAGGTTTCAAATACCAGCACCCTTTAAAGAAGAGTTTTTGAAGTAGGAGGAGACAGTGGCAATATGTGGGCTGATGAGCCTTTGTAGCTGCTCATAGGCAAGAGCCAGGAGTGGCAGGAGGGTGACGTTCATGTGATTGCAGAGCCTCCTGCTTAGGAGTTGAAATTGACTTGAGGCCACCAGGGAACCCAGAGAAAAGACATGATAGGATAGAAAAAAGGTGCAGGAAATGATCCTGGCTCATATATTTCAGGAAGAGCAAACTTGTTTTATCCTTTCAGATGTGTATGAATGAAGCTTTTGAAAAGCAAATAGAGAGTGGGTATTCTTGAGATCATTCCTTTTTTTTTTTTTTTTTCCTGTGAGACAGAGTCTCACTCTGTCACCCAGGCTGGAGAGCAGTGGTGTGATCATAGCTCATTGTGGCCTCAACCTCCTGGGCTCAAGCCATCCTCCTGCCTCAGCCTCCCAAGTATCTAGGACTATAGGCACATGCCACCACGCCCAGCTAATTACTGTTTTTTTGTTTTTTGTGGAAATGGGGTCTTGCTGTGTTGCTCAGGCCAGTTTCGAACTCTTGGCCTCAAGTGACCCTCCCACCTCGGTCTCCCAGAGTGTTGGAATTGCAGGTATGAGCCACCTTACCCAACCTTGAGATCATTACTTAATAGTTGGTGTTTGCTCAAGTGATTGCCTGGAAGGAATCAGTCCTCTCTCAGTTTGCAGTGAGCTATGCTCTGCGGCTCTCCCCGTTTGTGCAGAGGAATGGTTTGATTTTGTCAAACATCCATGCAGACCCTTCGTCTCCTTCAGGTGCCCTTGAACTTTTGCTCAGCCTACAATTTGGGCTGATCTCTCTCAGAAAAGCCAATGGTTTTTGTTTGTTGGATTTCACTTGGTCACGGGGAAGGCAAGGCAGATGAGGCTGAGGTCTAAGGCCTTGACCCTATTCCTTTCTAAAGCTACTGTGGTCCTGATGTCATGGTATGGGATGTATGGTTTATCATTATAAGCAACAGAGCTGGATTTCAAGGCTCTCATATTGATTTTCTGGGGCTGCTGTAACAAATTACCATAGTGGCTTAAAATGGCAGAAAACATTCTCTCGCAGTCCTGGAGGCCAGAAGTGTGAAATCAAGGTGTTGGCAGGGCTGTGCTCCCTCTGGAGGATCTGGGAGATTCTGTCTGTCTTGCCTCTTCCAGCTTCTGGTGGCTCCAGGTGTCCCTTGACTTATGGCCACATCACTCCAGTCTCTGCCTCCTTCTTCACACAGCCTTTTCTTTTGTCTGCATAATCTCCCTCTGCCTCACTCTTATAAGGACCTCATCATTGGATTTAGGGCCCACCTGCATAACCCAGGATGCTGTCACCATGAGATCCTTAATTTAATTACATCTGCAAAGACACGTCTTCCAAAAAAAGCCACATTCACAGGTTCTGAGATAGGGACGTATGTAGTTTGGGAGACCACTATTTATTCACTACACAGCTCTCTTTTGCAACTATTAAGTTATGCCATTGAAACTCTGAGTCTCACTGCTGTCATCTACATTTTCATGGGTATGTAGCAACTGACTTTCTCATTTCACAGCTTGTGGAGATCCACACCTTCCCCAAAGTGGCTGAAGAGGCATGGGAGGGTTGGGAGGGCTGGAGCTGGGGAGCGGTCACTCTTATTTGGGTAGGCATGTGGGGAGGCAAGAGGCATGGGGGAAGGGAGAATGTGCTGTGTACTCTGCCCCACTGAGGGAAGTGGAACCATAGAAGAAGTAGCTGAAGCAGGAACTGTGGGTGGATGTGAGCAGCCCCCACATAGACACACACTACATATGCTTGCCTGGCTCCTTGACTGGGAGCACCAGCCCTGTTCATTTCAAAGCAGATGAAAAATCAAGAAAAACTGATGAGTCAGGGAGGAGGGCAAGAAGGAGGATGAGAAAGGGAAAACAAGAAATCAAATACTGTTAGGTTCTGTCTTAGTCCATTTGTGTTGCTATAAAGGAATACCTAAGGCTGGATAATTTATAAAGAAAAGAGGTTTATTTGGTTCACAGTTCTGCAGGCTGTATAGGAAGCATGGTGCTGGCATCTGTATCTGGTTAAGGCTTCAGGCTGCCTCCACTCATGGTGGAGGGTGGAGGGAGCTGGCATATGCAGAGATCACATAGAGAGAGAGGAAGCAAGAGAGAGAAGAGGGTGGGGAGGGGCCAGGCTCTTTTTAACAACCAGCTCTCACCGGAACTAACTGAGCGAGAACTCACTTATGACCACAGGACAGCACCAAGCTATTCATGAGGAATCTGCCTCTGAGACCCAAACACCTCCCATCAGGCCTTACTTCCAACATTGGGGATCAGATTTCACTATGAGGTTTGGAGGCATCAAATACTCAAACCATAGCAAGTCTTTCTCTGGTTATGTGTGAAGATAAAACAGAAAATCTTTGTTCTTCTTTAGAATTGTTTTTTTTTAAACTCACAAAAAGAAAAAGAGGAGCCAGGACCCTGAGAGCTGCAGTGGTCTGAGAGGAGAGTGTCCCGGGACACTCAGATGTCCTGGGCAGGAGGAGCCTCAGCAAGGAGTCCTTGGATAGGATGCTCTGCAGTTAAAAGTGCAGAAGGATTGCACCAGGGACAAAGTCCAGGGGAGACCAAATTCTGGGTTCTTCTGAGATTTCCCTTCTGGTGTGGTTTGGCTGTGTTTCCACCCAAATTTCATCTTGAATTGTACTTCCCATAATCCCCATGTGTCGTGGGAGGGACCTGGTGGGAGGTAATTGAACCATGGGGGCAGTTACCTTCATGCTGTTCTCGTGATAGTGAGTGAGTTCTCACAAGATCTGATGGTTTTATAAAGGGCTTTTCCCCCTTTTGCTTGGCACTTCTTCCTGCTGTCAAAGGATATGTTTGCTTCCCTTTCTGCCATGGTTGTAAGTTTCCTGAGGCCTCCCGAGCCATGCGGAACTGTGAGTCAATTAAACCTCTTTCCTTTATAAATCATCCAGTCTTGGGCAGTGCTTTATAGCAGCGTGAGAACAGACTAATACACCTTCCTTCAGTGGGGCAGAGCACGCAGCATATTCTCCCTTTCCCCCAAGCTTCTTGCCTCCCCCCATGCCTATGCAAATAACAGTGACCACTCCCTCAACCTAGTCCATTTGAATTCCAAGAAAGAAGGGAAAGCACTGTTGATGAATTGTTCGCCCTGTGTGAGGACATGTGATCTTGCCTTGTGATGACCCCAGAAAAGAATTATTTAAATAGATGAGGAAACTACGGCTCAGAGAAATCCAGTGATTTGCCTGAGGTCACACAGAGAAATTGATCTGCTCCAGGATTGAAACTCTAGTCTGTCTGGCTTCAAAGTTTCTGTTCTGTCTACTCTCACTGGCTGCCCTTGAGGCTTCAAAGGAAGTAGCCTCCAACTGGTGCTTACATACGGCAATTCTTTACTTCTAGTCTCAACTTTTGTTATTTCTCATTTAAAAAGCAAGTGGTGATCATTTGTGTTTCATATAAGTATGTTATTTAATTGTACTCCTGTATTTCATTGCAAAAGGGTGACTGGTGCACTGTGTGTGCTCACATTCATATTATGACAAGTGTGTAAAATCACTGTGGGTGGCTCCCCAGACATTGTGCCTTTGGGGTTATGTAGCTTGATGGAAGAGCACGCCTTGAAGATTCAACTCCATTACACATTTGCAAATCTCGTAACTAGGGAAACTCTAGCCTAGTTTTCTATCTCTTCAAAATTTTGTCATTGAGGGTAGGGCCAAGAACAAAACACACAATTTTGCATCAAGGATGAATAGTAGCACTGTAGAAACACTGCTGCCAAATAGAGATGTCAAGAATGATTTTCTTCAAACCCACTTTTCCACACCAGTGACGTGTTTCAAGGAAGTGAGTTATCTACCTGAGGGAAGGACAAAAATGTCTTTTCCTTCAGGCCCAGGAAGATCAGATGGCTGAGTCACACCGACAGACAGTCTGTCAAAGTGCAAGCCCTTAAGTGGTTTCACATTTTAATCTTCTCATTGGAATTTCAAAGGTTTAGTTCTTTCAGAACCTCAGCCTCCCTGCTCTTTAAGTTTGTATCAGAGCAAAGGGAGGAGTTCTGCAATTAGGCGCAAGTAACACATCTGAAATTTGAACGGATAGGCCCTGATTCCAGCATCCGAAAGGTCTGAGATGAGAACAAAGTAAGCCAATGAGGAGAGATCCCCTGGGGATGAGGTTATGCCCCTGCCATTAACATTTACCGAACTGGAGAAGAAAAATAGCAATAGCAGCAGTAATGGTGACAGATTCCATGTTTGTTTAGGTGCCAGGCTGTGGCATATCCTGTATCTGAGTCACCTCAGTCCTTTCCTAAAATTCAACATTCAGGTGATGTGGGACCCGAAGGGGTTAGGAGCAGCCCCCGAAGACAGACTGCTGGGCTCAAACCCAAGCTTGGAAGAAGAAGGTACGTAGGGTCATGTATGTGAAGCACTTACAGGGCGTCTGGTACATTCTAAGTCCTGTACAAGTATTGGTGCTTATTATCCTCACTTCCTGTTTCTGAGGCTGGTGGAGCCTTAATGACCTCTCCAGGCTGAGAACTGACAGGAACTTTCCCACAGGGTTCCATCTCTCCACCCACAGCTTCTCCTGGCCACGGGCAATTCTTCATTTTGAGGAAGTGACCAGAGAAGGAAGGTTCTGGGAAAACGACTTGATTTTTATTCAGTGGTCTCGGAGGAGGACATTTATTCTGCCTAGTAAATATGGCACGATTCTGAGCTAGTCTCTCCCAGGCCCTCAGGCTTTTCTGGCCTGAACAGCCCTTGCAGTTGCCCAGCAAGAGTTGAGCTGCCCACCTGAGCTCAGGCCCTTCTCTGGCTCACAGAAGCCAAAGTCTCTTAATTAATTCACTGATTCTCCCTGAGTCTTTTCAGGAACTCTATGATGTTTAACTACATTATCAATAAGCTCCCTTGTAGCTCTAAAATGCCATAATTCTAATGCCAATTAATATTTGGATGAACTCTGGGACTCCATATGAATCACCAGCATTTTACTTCTGCTGGGACTCTGTCAAGCTCAGCAAAGTACTTGTCTCTGAGGTTCCTGCCTTATTGGTTAAGTGTGGGTGAGGCCTGGGGCTTGTGTGTTTTTCTGGTGGGGGCACCATTCTGATGAGTCCAGAGCAGAGGGATCCGTCTCTAGTGGATGCTGTTAATGGTCACAGACTTAACTTTTAACACTGCAGAGAAAGTGTTACAAACAGAACAGGGAGAGAGTGTGGACAGATTAGAAAGAACCCCGTCCAATTGATTCATGAATCACTCAGAGAGTTGTGGGCAGTCAGGCCATTTCCTATTTTAAGCATGAATTAATTTACACTTCTGACTAGTAATGAGAATGTTGGAGGCAAAAAAAGCCATAGCCTTTTACATCTGGATGTGAACTCAACTAAAAACAAACATGGTCTTATTGAAGAACCCCAGGATTTTTTGGATTGCATTTTGTTTAAGGGTAAGTAAAGATGAAACAGTCCTGGATGTTTGTGTAGCAGTGACAGTGACCTAGAGGCAGACATCAATGTGGTCACGGACTCCCTGCGACATCATGAAGGAAGTCTCTAGAAGAAATGTTATCCAGAACTTGCCCTGTTCCTTTGAAATGCATACCTACTAAGACACAGGGTTAACCATGGGCTGTTGCTTTGTCAGATGTTATTTCCAAACTCTATGCCAAAATCCTTCTTGATAAATTTGATAGGACAAAATGTTATGGTTATTTATATATTGTCTTGACTTTTTTTTTTTTTTCATTCCCAGCTAATTTTTAAATTATTTTTTAAGAGATAAGGTCTTGCTATGCTGCCAAGGCTGGTCTCATACTCCTGGCCTCAAATAATCCTCCTGTCTCAGCCTCCTGAGTAGCTGATATTATAGGCATTATAGGCATGAGGCACTGTACCTAGCAAGTTTCTGCTTCTCAAAATGAGCAGATCCTGCAACTGGGATCTTTGTTATGTGAGTTTGGACAAGGAGTTATGTGAGTTTGTAGGATGCAATTGAAAAAAAGGGTGAGATAGGCCCAGAGGAGGATTTTTGGAGCTGAAACACTGGAATCTTGAGGATGAGAGCTGCAAGAGGAAACGAGAGACCCCTTGGTGAAAGGCTGGGGAGAAATCAAATATTACATGAAGATTCAGTGCGTTCACTGTGGTATATGTGATGAAAAAAAAAGTTTCTCTAACTTCCTTATGAAATTTTCAGCACTCTAAGTTGGACTATTGTTTAGATGGGAATAGATTCTTTCCAGAAAGTGGGAAGCTTTGCTGAGCCTTGCATTAAGGCAGGCAGAGAAAGCCAATGTGGGAATTATGGGTAGATCCCTGTGGGTCACAATTGCTATAAACCTGGCAGATCTTCTTCAGTGTGCATGCACACACACACACATATATACACACACACACACACAGCTACATACTACAGGGTGTAGTCCGTGTGCATTTGGGATACTAACCTCAGTTAATGCATACACACAATTGCATGGGCCCCTACGGTCATGTGTTTGCTGTGCTCACTTTGCTCTCTGGCTTTGTCCCACACTGTTTACCTTTATTGTGCTCTCTTCCCTGTTTCCTCTCTTATTATTTATCTGGAAGTTCACAGTGCATTTTAGAACCTGTCTCTAATCTTATTTGGATGGAGCTTGTATAACTAAATTGCATACTATTCAATTTCAATCATATTCAGTAGGTGCAAGAACCAATGTCATCGCGGACGATTACCCTGTCAACATGGTTACCCAGACTGCTAAAATCACTTTCCTTTCAGCTTTATTGTAATTGGGAAAAGAGGGGGATTAAAAATACACATTAGCCAAAGGACTGTGATAATGACTATGTCCTGATGTCCTGGCTGCATGATGCTGGACGCCCCTTTATGTCTATGTTCTGCTGCCCCTTTATGTCTATGTTCTGCTGTCATGAGGGGTGTTCCCCATGGTGGAACTTAAGCATCCTGAGGCCAGAGCCTCCCTAATTTCCTTTAATTGGAACTCAGGCACCTTGATCAGAGAAAAGCTATTTTTTGCCCAGCCCTGCTGAATTAGATTCCATCTCAGATTATATTAAGGAAACTGCCTTTATCTGTGGTTGCTAAGGAATAGCTTTTCCTCTCCAATTAATTGTTTTTCCTTCAAGAAGCCCCAACCTACACAACACTTGGTAGTAATTTAAAATGAGCCAAAGAGCTGCAGTTTCTATTAGAGGCATAAAGGAACCCGCTAAGAGTTATTAGGGGTCACCAGGGCCTGTCTTTTAACTAAACACCGAATTGCTATTTTAGAACAAAGGAGGCTTCTCTTTGGAAAACACTGATCTACTGCTTGATTTTTCCAATTATAGGCTGAACTCCCCCCTGCCCACAAGCCTGCTAGTCAGACTTTCATTAATCTTGCTATCTTACGCTCAGGGCTCCTGGCTGAATGCAGGCATCACAGAGAGAGGAGGGCATGCTTTCAGTGGAAGTCCGTTTCCCACCCTGATCTATGAGTCAAGAATTAGATTGCGCTGCTCACCTGCTGTGGAACAAAATGCGTTAAGCACCTGCCCCTCCAGATCCGGCATGTGTGTGTGCACACGCGCGCATGCGTGCGTGTCGCGTTCCCAGACCTGGATGGGCAGGTCTGTGGCAGGAAGCTGGGTTGCAGAAGCAGTGTGGAGCAGGTAACCCGGGCTGCAAATGCTGCTCTCACGCTGGCTGTCAGTGGGTTGTTCCTGCCCTACTTCTCCCAGGAATGCTGGATTCCACACCTATGGCTGTCATCATCTTGTGTGGTTCTGGGGATCAGAGTGGGGCTAGTTTTGGTACAAATCTAATTCACAAAATTCTAGCGTCACTAAAAGAGCTTGTTAAATGTGAGCTGGGCTTTAGGAAGTGGCATGTTGGTAGACATGCATCTGTTTTTGGTAGGGCACATTGCCTGGTACTTATTCAATGATCAAGCACTAAGGAAACCTTTTCTGATCTCTCCATTTTGTGTAGGCTCCTCCTGTCCTGTCCGTTCTCTTAGCAAGCTCTGCTTCCCTTGTTCACAGCATCCCCATCACAATGGTGGTCACTGGACTCCTGTGGTCTGGGTAAGTTTTCAGGAGCAAAGGTCAGATCTCAATCATCTCCACATCCCCTGGCTCTCAGGAAGGAGTTACCCAAGCTTTGCTGGATGTTTGGTGAAGACGGGGAGAGAACAAAAGATGTCAAAACTAATTTTCCAATTAAGCTATTGAGACAAGTTTATTCAAATATTTACGTCTTTCTGATGTTTTATTTCTCCCATAAATAACCTAGTTCTTTCTTCACGGACTCCAGGACTTTCTTCTCCTCCTTCTTTGTCCAGAACTCTGGGAGGAGCCCTGGGGTCCCCTACCCTGTCCCCTCCAAAGCTCACTCTTGCTCCCAGGGCTCTGGGCACTCACAGGGAAAGTCCAGCTTCCATAGATGGGGCATCAGGACCCTGGTGGGAGGGAGGGGCTGGGAGATGTGCTACGGTATCTCAAACTGGAAATGGGGTTCCAACTGGAGGGAGCTCTTCCGTGGAGCTACCTACAAATGGTGCCTAGCAGGTTGCATGACTAAGTTATATATATATTTTTAACTGAGTCAGTTTTGAGTCAGTTTTGATTCAAAACACATATTTTTTAATCAATTCTTTTCTCCTATATCGTATAAGAAACGGTGGCATTTGCCAAAGAATTAAAACATAGGAAACACCTCGAGAGTGCTTCAACTTGCAAAAAATACTAGATCCTTCCAGTTATTTTCCAAAGACCAGCTAAGCTGGAGTTTTACAAAAATAAAAATAAAAATAAGAGCTTTTCTTTACAGTATCCTGAACATTATAGTGGCACATTATATTGACTAACTTCAGCTGACGCAAGGAAAGAAAGAAAAAAAGAAGTGGTGATGGGTGACTCATCGGCTCTCAGCAGAGCAATTACGCAGGGCACAAAGCGTGCGAGAACAGCCCTGCCACCGAGGAGGGACTGAAAGGATGGAAACAAAGAACAGGGCACTTCAGTGCAGAGGGTTTGTGTCTATGTGGCCAAATGGCCCTGCGTAGGACACTCATCGTGAAAGCTCGGCTGATGCAAACCTGAGTCCTTTGCAGTTTCTTTTTTTTAGAAGTGATTTCAGTGATAGAGCAGCTCCTATTTTAACAGTGTCCTCGGTGCAGCCAAGCTCTAAGATTTTGAAATCCTGATAAGTAGGAACTAGAAAAATGGTTTAAAAGCTGCTAGCCATTTTTGTGAATGCATCAATTTACTTTTGGGGGAGACATCATTGTGTTCTAAAAGCCTCTGCATGGGCTCTTGGATTAAACCTGTGTGGAGGCAGGTAGCCCGGGTCTGAGGGTCGAACTGGGAGGCAATTTAACTGGGAGGCAGATGTCTTAGACTGAGACATGGTGATCTGCTGGGTAATGTTTATTTTGGGATAGGGTTGAGAGAGATCTGGGTCTGTGAGTGTGGCTTTTTGGTAGGGGATGAAGGGAGAGGAAGCATAGGTCACCCTCTGTCTTTGGGGCACTATAGCAGACTGGAAACTGAGCAGGAAGGCTGGTTTGACCCCCTCGCGTTGCAGCTGTATTCCAAGTGTCTATGTTATATTTCTCTCCTGCTAGCCTCAATACCATTGGTCAAGTCTTGTCCAAAATTTCAAAATCTGGTCTCAGCAATTGCTGCAGGGAGTTAAGGGAAGGATCTTGGTCTATTTACAAGACAGTGAAGGGAGGAGCTTAGCTGCTGTAGAATGAGGTGACCTGCAGCAGAAGGCTGGTGTCCCAGGGCCGAGAGGAGGTGGCATCTGAAGCTGGGCAGCCCACCTTGGGGACCAGGCACACCAAGACTTACTGGCAGGCTGTCTGAGAACTCTTGCTGGGGATGGAGGGTGTTCCAGAAACATGTGGGAAGGGAAGGCTGAGTGGATTTTGGGAGCCAGTGAAGTGTGTGGTATCCACAGCTCAATTGACCATAACAGTCCCAAGGATTCTGGGGCCCAAGATTGGTTAACTAAGACCATCACAGTCACAGAGCGAGGTAACTCCATTCTTTTCTCAGCTTTTAAACTTGCTCTGAGTCTGCTAGCCATGGGCTTTGCATCAGGATTTGGTCTGGTTGTCTTGATGTATTGAAGCATTTCTCCTACGTCTATTCAAACCAGTGACTGACAGAATAGAGTGTGACCATTGCACGGCATGGCAATTCTTTAGCTCAGTGGCACATGATGTATTCTGTGCCTCCTACTCCTAAGAAGCTCCGCACGGGCTTAGCATTACAACATGACTGTTTCGGTCCCTGAGTCATCCTGGAGAGCAAAGTTCCTAACCATGGAGACTCATTCCCAGCCATTGCCTCTGCCAAAATCACCACATCAGAGTGGGAAGGTGGATTGTTACAGATGCTATATAACCACCTAATGTAAAATCATCCTGTGAAAAACAGCACATGTATATTGAACTACTTCAGGGTGGGATTTGGGCCAAGCAACTTAAAAAGCATGCTCCCGCTTAGTCCTTACAAAACTCCTATTGGATTGAGACTATGTTATCATGGAAAAACAATGAGGCTAAGGAGATTTGGGTACTTTGCTCAAGATCACATAGGTCGTAGGTGGCAGAGCTGGGACTCAAGCCTGGGGCTGCTGAATGCTGGACTTGAGAATGATGGGAGGTCCTTGTGTCTTACCAGTGGCAAGTGGGAAGGGCGTAGCATTGTCTCAGCATCTGGGAAGTCAGCAGAGGATGTTAGAAATCACACAGCCGCCCTGGAGGCTGGAGAGGCAGCCAACGGCAGCAGCACCATTAGAAAGACTACAAAAGAAGAGACACAGAACTTGCTAAAATACAGGTCTGAGTCAGCCACTGCATTTCTGCCATGTTCAGATAGAATTACAGTCTGATCCACACCTCGCAGGCACAGGATGTGACAAAGTTGGAACATGACACAAGTTCACAAATTTCACTGTTTTTGGCTGGTTGCTTCCTATCAATAAGCCTCTCACCTTTTTCAAATCCAACAGTTCAGGGTCTCCATGTCCCCATTGTGGATCCCAGGAGTCTCTTTTCCATTCTACCTTGGCCTCTGCCCCGTTTTTCAGTAGAAGGTACTTACCTGCAGCCCATCTCAGGAACGAGGTGCACCCCCAAGGGACTTGGTGAGGAGGAAGGATTCAGAAGTTCAGGACCACTATCCAGGTCCTTAGAGTGAGGGAGAGAGGAGCATTCCAGGATGAGCACATCATTCTCCATCCAAGGCCAAGGCCCCCCATCATGTACTGGCAAGTTCAGTGACCTGAGACTGAAGCATCTCAGGTTATTGCTTTGTATTTTCTCAGAAAGGGGTAGAAGATGAATATTATATATCTACAATATGGGAAGGTAAAAATGACTCTGCAACATGTTGTTTGTTAAAAAATATTAATGTTCAGCACCCAAATACTTACTACAGGAGTCCCAGAGAAGAAAGTGACAGAGAAGTGTGACATAAGTGTAAGCAACAAAAGCGTTAGCTTCTTAGCATTCTGTTGGGTTATGGGACACTAGATTTTTTAGGGTTCTCAGGGACTGGAAAAATGAAGTATAAAAACCAGACCCAGAATGGAAATTACTCATATTGATTACATGTACACACTTGTGTGCACATGCATATGCACATGTGTACATCTCAATTTAATTCTTGGGGAGTATATTGATAATGAATGATACCTATAACTGTAACTGCAATGTTTGGGACTCATGGGCTGATTTAATTTTACCCATCATCATTGGTCCTGTAGAGTCCTCCTGGGATGTTCTCTCAAAAGCCACAGGAACTGGAGGGTTGAAAAGTTCTTACCTTCAGAGACCAGGTCCCTACAGGGTCTGACAGGAAGTCAGTTTTAAAAGTCTGTGGTTTCAGAGATGTCTAGTGACGTTCATATTTACCTTGCAGGGCTGCAGTGGCACCTGCTATATGAGGCTGAGAGGAGAGGCTGCTCAGACACAGAGAACCCAGTTGAAATCTACCCACACATGCTATTAAAACACAAGCCATCCACACAAAGAACAAAAACCAACCAAGAGCTACGGTGTCAGTAGAAAAGTTAACTGATCAGTACTTTGATCAATTCAAAGTAGCAGAAGATTCACACATCCCAAAGTGGCTTGACCAAAAAGATCAACGAGTGATTCTTGTTTCCTCACCTGCTTTTGAAAATATTTTAAATTTTTTAAATGTATTTTCAGCCTACATCGTGCTTCGATCCTCTCCTGTTTTCGTGGTTGTCGTTGGCCCTAACCAGCTTTGTGTCACTCTCAGCTTGTCCTGGACCTCATGGTTGACAGGTTTTATTTTGTTTTGTTTTGTTTTTTTAGGTCTATTCTCATTTCAGAAAGAAAATTGCCTTCTGTGATTAGCTTCACCCCCACATTCACTAGGAAACCTTTTTGGCCTTTTGGGCAATCAGTACTGTCCTCTCAGAAGTCTACCTCATAGGGAGTTTTCATTATTCAGCTCTGGGTCTCCCTCAATCTCTCCTGGACTGTGGGCTCCTCAAGGGCAAGGCTAAGTTTCACCTTTGAATCTCCAGCATGCAGCACTTGATCTGGAACATTAGAGCCTTTTAGGAAACATTCCTGGAAAAAATAATGGGTAATAATGAATAATGAATATCTCTGCCTCTGTTAAAATTATACAACACTAACAGGCTTTTGAAAGGGTTCTATTTTGGGCCGGGTGTGATGGCTCACACCTGTAATCCCAGCACTTTTAGAGGCCAAGGTGGGAAGATTGCTTCAGTCCAGGAGTTCAAGACCAGCCTTGGCAACATAGTGAGACCCTGACTCTACAAAATAAAAAATTGTGAAAATGTAAAAAAATTTTTTAAAAGAAAGTGCTATATTTCTTTTATTCTGTACCTGCTACATTCTATCTGTCTAAAGACACCACAAATATTTAGCAGGTATGTTCTGCTACAGAGTCATTTCCAGAATCAGCCTTAGGCCTTGTTCAGTTAGAATGGATGTGACCTTCCTCTGAGACAGAAACAACTGAATTTATTTCAACTGGTGTGGGAGTAGGAAGAGGAGAATGAATCTATGCAGTGTAAACCAATGAATTAAAATAAAAGATGGATTTACACCTACTCTTACGGCCCTTTAGAAGACAGTTTCAATGCTGATTCAAGTTGCTTTTGGCATCAACTAAAAAGCACTGAAATTGACCTTTGTAAGCTTGAGTTGTCACTTTGTTCTTTGTCAGCAGCATCCTCTGGAACATCCTTCGATTATAGATTCACTTTACAGACCTAGGTTTAATGAACCACCTGAGATAACTGGTCTGAAACCAAATCTTTAGACTTCTTCCTTAAATTTTACTTAGTGGGAAACAAAACCCAAGACAAAAAAAGAATAAACACTTAGGGATTCTCAGTGAGAGAAAAACATCGAGTCAGAATTTACAATGACAGAGGTTAGAAATACCTCACATCTAAACTGTCAGGATCTAGCTAACGAGTTTAGAAATAATCCCTGCTTCGTGCTTCACTTTTTCGTATTCACAGAGGAGGGAAAGGAGACATAGATGTACCCGGATGGTTTATGTTTGTTTTCAACCTCTGCCTTCTCACACCCTACATGGAGACTCTGCACTTCTTGAGCTGCATATTTGCAGATCTCATCCCTTCACGTGGGCAGAGCTAGAAGCAGTATGCAACCCCTCAGGTTGATGTCTGGAGGAAGCTATGGGTGGCTGCCCCTATCCTCCTATTGGATTCCTGCCCTGGTTCCTGGCATCTCAGTCTTGGCTTAATTGTGGAGTCAGGCTGGGCGTGGTGGCTTACGCCTGTAATCCCAGCACTTTGGGAGGCTAAGGTGGGTGGATCACCTGAGGTCAGGAGTTCAAGACCAGCCTGACCAACGTGGAGAAACCCCATCTCTACTAAAAACACAAAAAATTAGCCGGGCATGGTGGCACATGCCTGTAATCCCAGCTACTCAGGAGGCTGAGGTGGGAGAATCACTTGAACCCGGGAGATGGAGGTTTCAGTGAGCCAAGATCGTGCCATTGCACTCCAGCCTGTGCAACAAGAGCGATACTCTGTCTCAAAAAAAAAAAAAAAAAAAATTGTGGAGTCAAGTGTAATGCACTTGCCAAGACCTTGCCATTCTGCTCATCCTAGAGGTCTAGACCTGACTCTGTACCTCTTTCCACTACTTGGGGTCCTGCCTCAAAAGGGATGGACCCCCGTCTTGGTACCCAGAACTTGCTATCAATTTGGCGCAAGATCTTTTTCTTTTTTTTTTTTTGAGGAGGGACAGAGTCTTGCTCTGTCACCCAGGCTACAGTGTAGTGGTGCTATCTTGGCTTACTGCAACCTCCACTTCCCAGGTTCAAGCAGTTCTCATGCCTCAGCCTCCCAGGTAGCTGGGATTACAGGTGTGAGCCACCACGCCTGGCTAATTTTGGTAGTTTTAGTAGAGACGGTTTCACCATGTTGGCCAGGCTGGTCTCAAACTCCTTACCTCAAGTGATCCGCCCACCTTGGCCTCCCAAAGTGCTGGGATTATAGGTGTGAGCCACCACACCCAACCAATTTGGCAGCAAGTTCTGTGTACCAAGCTTAGACACCAAGCTCTGGGTACCCAAGAAGAGATTTTGGGTAGTAGCACTGCCCAGAATCTCCAATCACAGGGAGAATTTCTATTTGCCTGGATGATATCCAAGTTGTCCCATTACCTTGAACGTTGTAACTAGGTTTGAGGGGGAGGGTCACCCTTCTCAAGGGTCAGCCACAACTTTGGGTCAGACCCTTATGCAAGCCCACACAGTTGTGTTTCTTCTGGGTCTGTTATCCCAGTGGGTCCTGAAGTCATGTCAGTGTGTGTCATAATAATTGCTCTCGGAGTTGGGAAAAACCAGCGATTAAGTGAGATATTTTGATTATGTACTTATCTCAGTGAGCTATACCCTTTACATCTCATTTTTCTTGTCAGTATGGAGAACTTTTGTTGTTGTTGTTGTTAATTGTTTTGCTCAAGATGTTGCAAAGAAGGGCAAAGGAATCTGCTGTTCTGCTCTCAAATTGCCTGGAACATGAAATTAAAGTCAAGTTTGCTGGCCTTTTCTTGGTAAAGTTTAATTCTTGTGCTTTTGTCATGGCCCCAAACAAAGGATTCATCTGAAACAAAGAATGGCTGGAAGTCCAGGACGCAGGAGGGGAATGGGGGATGGAGGTCAAACGTGTTGCCAATACTAGACTTAATTTGCCCCACAGGAGAGCCGTGGCTGTGGGTGATGTGGGTTGGATGATTTTTTAAAAGGAAGAAAACAATTGGAGCCACATAATTTGGGAGATTGAATTGTGTTTTGTTTGTTTTGTGTGCAAAATGAGATTGTGGGGGAAACAGAGACATTATCCATGAAGAATGCTCAGGCAATTTCTGCTGCTTCCTTCCATCAATTACCTTCTGTGAACTCGGAGTGGAATTGAATTCCATTGAGTTACAGCCCATGCACTGCCAGTCTCTATAGGGATAACTCTCCAGAGTAATTTCATAACCTGCACTGACAAAGATATAATTCATACTGTGCTGCCTTTTATAGGGGCCTTAAAAAAATCATGTACCATTTCACAGTTGTGGTTGTATTTTTTTAAAGTTTGACCAAAAAAAAAAAAAAAAAAGGAAACATACTTATTTTCTTCTTACTAAATCATAAAACCAATAGACTTAAGGGGAAAAGGCAAAATCAGGCATCCTAATCTTGCAGAAAAAAATCTTGAACCATGGATATCATAGTTTTCTCATCTGGAAAATGGCAGGACTGAACTCAATCATTTCCAAGTTCCATTTCCACATCCAGAAAGTCTCAGAATCTCTGGCTCTAGGTTTTATTTTTTCCTAGAATTGTGACTGCTGAAGGAAAATAAAGTTCCTCCAGAGGCTTTTCTTTAGATGAGAATTCCTCCATTGAGGATGGCTTCCATTGTGCCTGGCTGGCTGACTTCCTCTGTGTGGCTGGCGGGAGAGATGGAGGTGAGGTTGAAAGAAAGGTACCATTGAAGGAAGGCTTGGGCTTAGCAAAGGACTCCCCTGGCAGCAGGCAGGAGGCAAGAAGGTCAAGAGTCAGAGAAGAGCTAACAGGTTTATGTGACTGACAGCTGAGGCCAGAGTACGGGCATCAGTGAGATCAAACAACGGGAAAACATCCCCAAAGAATAGAGAGGTGGAAGGGTCAGCCTAGCTGTCAGAAACCAGATTCTATGGGCAAGGAGGCCGACAGGGCAGGCCGGGCCCAGACACTGAACTGCCTGGAAATAATGTTGATAAGGGAGGCAGCATGCTGGTCGGCCTTGGCTGCCTCATGTCTGCATGACACAACCAATGGCTAACCAGGAGGTTGTGCATGAAATTGGCTACTCGCTTAGTTTATAACTGGCCATGATTTCTCAGTAATCAGCTGGCAGACTTGGGAATTCTTATGCAGTGAGATAATTAAATGTAACACACAAATTATTTTCAGAGGTCATAACACGTTATGGATTATAAATGTAATAATAAAGGAAATTGAGATAGTGTTATCTTACTTAATATTTACCAATTTGTTTTCTAAAGAAATAGTATTTCTTTAGTATTCTGGGGTCAATTTTTTTTTGCGGCCTGCAGAGCTTATCAACGTTCTTTACCTGAAGCCCTCCAGGAACACACCTGTATTTAAAGTAGTTGGATTTATTACTTGTTTCAGCAAGGGATAACATATACCATGGAAACCATGGGGCATCTCAATAAGAGGGTGTGATAGAAGACCTGTCATGGCATTTGGGCTTGTGTTGGGTGTCAGGTGATTTGAGAGAGAGTTTGGAGAAGTGAGGCTTTGCTCTGGATTGGATGCTGTCAGGAAGTGATTGGGTATCTCCACAAACCTTATCTGGAAAGAGAGTATACGAATAGAGGCTAAACCTGTGATTGATAAAGCAGCCCTGTTCACTCACTTCAGTGAGAATAGGGGTGGTAGGTGTGTTTGGTGTGTTTCAGCTTGGACAATTTCATGCTTTGTTTGTGTTTTGCCATGATTACCAAGGGATCTTGTCTTGATCCAATGTTGTTATGCAATGGACAATATCTGAAGTTGGTTTTCTGTGAAATTGTGTTCAGCAAGAGAACACCAAGGCGTAGCTGATAGCACCAGGCCGGCTCCTGGATGTCAAGGGTGCATTTTTCTTTTTCAAGTGAAAACTTTTTGCAGATCTCAAGCGTTTTTGTGGGTCTCTGGAAAGTTTCTAGGCTATAGGAATTGAGCTCTTCATGCCTATGGAATAAAACAACTTTGTCTCCAGCACAGGCTCTAAGAAGGCCCTTCCTGTTGAAGCCATCCATCACTCATGCCTCCCATCACCCTTTGCGCGGGTGAGGAAGATACGGATCCAGTGGGGAGAAGTGGGAGGCCCAGGGATGCCCTGCTTTGGCTCACCCAGAAGTGGGCAGAAAGAAGTAAGAGTTGGTGGTATTTTGCGTGCAGAGGGAGAGGTGTGGGCCTGGTACATCCAGTACCAGTGGGAGGTAGTTTAATGAAAGCTAGGGTACAGCTAAGCTCTTTATAACACCAGGACAACCTTTTTCCTGTGTAACTCTCTTTTATTTTTAAAGAGTGCAAAGTGCACCACAAAGCAAGGCAAGAACAGCATTAAAAGCCTCATCTCCAGTTCTCAGTTTTCATTTATTTTACCCCCACTTAAGAACTCCTAGAAACTTTATTGTGTACACTTTTTCTCATTTTTCCCCTCTCCTTTGCTGTTTATTTGGAAACTTTTTAAGCCTCCAGAATGGTTGAAAGAATGAACCCAGCATACCCTTCACCCAGATTTCATCAAATGCTAACGTTTTGCTACCTTCTGTCTCTGTCAAATCATTTGAAGTACATTTTAGACATCATATTTTGCCCCTAAATACTTCAGCACGTAATCTCCCAAGAGCACAATTATATTTTCCTACATAATCACAATACTATGTATGTAGGGGTGTGTGTGTGTGTGTGTGTGTGTGTGTATACAGTACAAAGACATTTCTTCTGAGCCACTTGAAAATAAGTCGTCAACATGATGCCCTAGGCCGGACATAGTAGCTCACACTTGTAATCCTAGCACTTTGGGAGGCCGCGGCGGGTGGATTGCCTGAAGTCAGGAGTTGGAGACCAGCCTGGGCAATATGGTGAAACTCCAAAAAACTAGCCGGGCATGGTGGTGTGCGCCTGTAGTCCCAGCTACTCAGGAGGCTGAGGCAGGGGAATTGCTTGAACCTGGGAGGTGGAGGTTACAATGAACCAAGATCACGCCACTGCACTCCAGCCTGGGCGACAGAGCGAGATTCTGTCTTAAAAACAAACAAACAAAAAACATGATGTCCTATACTTCTGGATATTTTAGTGTGAATTTCCTACAGATAAGTGTCCACTACAGAACCACAATTCAATCATCAAGATCAGGAAATTAACAGTGATGTATTGCTACCATCTGATACTCAGATTTCCTTCAAATTTTGCTAGTTGTCCCAAGTATGTGCTTATAGTAAAATGACCTAGTCTGGAACTACCTTTACATTCCGTTTTCATATATTTTCAGTTTCTTTCAATGTGCAACAGTTCCTTATGCTTTCCTTCACTTTCATAACTTTGACACATTGAAGATTACAGGCAGGTAATTTCATAGAATGTCCCTCAATGGGATTGTCTGCTGTTCCCTCACAATGAGATTTGGGTTATGTCTTTGGCAGTAACATCACAGAGGTGATGTAGGACTTGTCTCATTGGATGCTGTGAGATGGGGCATCATTTCAATTTATTTCATTACTGATGACATTTACTTTGATCATTTGATTAGATGAATGTTTGCCAGGCTTCTCAAATTACGTGTGCTATTTTCTTCTTTGTAATATTTCTCTCTATATAAATATTTGTGGGGAGATACGAGATACTTTGCGGCCATTTAAATATCCTATTCTTTATCAAAATTTCCATTTCTTCACTTCTTTATTTGTTCATTTTTATCAGTATGAACTTATGGATTCTTATTTTATTCAATAGGATGTAATCCATTGCTATTCTCACTTATTTGATGCACAAATTGCCCAATATGTGGCCAGTGGAAGCCCCTTAAAGCTGGTTTCTGGACCTTTTTGAAGTGTCCCAATCATTCTTTCAGCCCTTCTTGACGCTCTGGCAGAGCAAGCTGTCCATGTGCTACGTTACCTGCCCCAGCCCTGGAATCAGCCATTTTTTCCCAGAGCCCTTGCTGCTTTTTGGCAAATAATGGCATTTAGAAATCACAATCTGGGTGCTCTGTGTGCTAAATGCTCTTGGTAAGTCCGTGCTTCTAGGCCCTCTCAGTGGGCAGAGCTGGGAATACAACTATGCATGTATAATATATAAAAATACACATATTCATATTATTGTATTTCTATATCTACATGTATATATGTGTGTATGTATATATGTGTATATATAGTGTGTGTATGTATACACAAATACATACATACACATATGTATTTACATCATACATATACATTTAATACATAAATATATATACATATATTTATATATAAATACATATATGTATGTATATATGTGTGCATATGTATATACACACATATCTACACACACACACACACACATATTTAAAAAACACAAATTCACACAGTTATCTCATTCAACCCAAAACCACGATTCATTCTTGTTTTCTCCTTTACCATAATTGTAAGTCTCTTTACTGACCATGAGAAACTTGCTCTAATTAAAAAACAAAAATTTCCTATTTTATGCAGCCCCATTGTAACTAATCTGCTACACTGCTATTGCCATTTGCCCCTTTTGGGATGCCCTCTTCACCCAGATTAGGCTCTGGCACCTCGTGTTGAGCTGCTCTACCACTGGGATGCCTCTTCCCTTTGCTTGGGGACCATGCAGAAGCCATGATGTGCCCGTTCCCATGTGGATGACCTCACCCTGCCCAGACCTTCTTCCTGTACTGGGCTGTCCCTAGCCTCAGACGCCCTTCTCACCTTGCTTGGGTGCAGATACCTTGTGCCAGAATATCCTCCCCACCTTCCTTAGGCTCCTGCATCGAGTCTTACCCACACCTCTTGGATGCCTTCCTCATTCTGCTTGGCTTCTGAACCCTGCACCAGGCTTCCCTCGCAAAAATGCCTTCCTCCTCATACTCAGACTCCAGCACCTCCTGCCTGACTCCCTGTTCACTCTGATTAGGCTCCAACACCCTGCTCTGTGCCGCCCTCCCACTGGTAATCTCTCCTTACCCTTTTTGGTCTTCTACACCCTGGCCTGGGATACTCCCTTCACCCTACTTGGGGTCTGCCCATGCTGGGCAACTGGAGGTATAGTCTCTTGATAGTTTCTTCCTGCACAGACAAAGTCAATCCACCGAGACCACAGTATTGTAGTAAAGAGTTTAGTTGACATGAGGTTGGCCACGCAGGACACAGAATTATTACTCAGATCAGTCTCCCAAAGGCTTGGAGATGAGGATATTTATGGAAATTTGGTGGGCAGGGGCCTAGGAAATGAGTGCTGCCGACTGATTGAGGATGAAATCGTAGGGTGTGGAAACTGGTCCTTGTAGGCTGAGTCCACCTCTGGGTGGGGCCACAGAACCTATTGAATCAGGAGTCAGGAGACTGGGTCGGGTCAGTTGGAAAAAAACCTCAAAAAAACCAATCTTAGGTTCTACAGTAGTGCTGTTATCTATAGGAGCAATTGGGAAAGTCACAGATCTTGTGACCTCTGGCCACATAACAACTGAGTAGTAAGGGATTATAGAAGTCATGCTTATGTTTTAGCAGAACTCAAGCCAGTCCCCATAATCCTAATCTTGTGGCCTTTCATTCATTTTACAAAGGCAGGTTCAGCCCCCAAACAAAGAGGGAGCAGTTTTAAGGAGGGACTATTATTATCCTTGCTTCAAAGTTAAACTATAAACTAAATTCTTCCCATGTTTAACTTGACCTATGGTGAGGAATGACCAAAGAGAGCCAGCCTGTGAGGCTAGAGGCAGGATGGAGTCAGCCATGCAAGACTTCTCTCACTGTCATAACCTTCGCAAAGGCAGCTTCAGAGGGAGTAGCGGGGAGACACACTATGGCACAGCACATTAATGGGCCAAAGTCAATGCGATTAAAAAAAAATCAGTGACTGGATACTGTCCAACACACTAATGGTGCAGCCCAGAATTTGTAGTGAAAACTGAACAGGACAGCAGTAATGGGGCACAGTGACACTCTGCATCTTCTGATATGATGCCATGGGAAGTGCCCAGCATCACCTGGTGATACTCCTGCCAAAAAAGCGCTAACCCAGACTGAATCATGAGGAAACAATCAGAAAAACCCAGATTATGGACTTTATACCTGACTACTGGTTTCTACTTTTAAAAAAATGTTAAGGTCGTGAATGACAAAGGCAGGGAAGGGGACTCTCCTAGTCTAAAGGAGGCTGAAGAGCTATGACTACCAACTCAATGTGGGGTTCTTGATTGGATCTTAGATTGGAAAAACAAAAACAAAACAGCTAAGCAAGACATTTTGAGGATAATTGGGGAATTTCAAATATGCATGGAATATTTAGGTAATATTATGGTATTGTAAGCTATAATTGCTTTCTTGGTGTGAAAATTGTATTGCGTTATGTTTTCTCATTTCCTTCTTGAACAGCTCAGTCCAAAAGCCACTGGGTGGGGCCTGGGAGGTTAGCATCCTCAGATAGGGGAGCCATGTGACTCAGTGAGGTGGTGGGCCCTGGGCTAAGTGAAGAGGACACGTGTGTAGTGGGACAGCCCAGCCCGGCACAGGGGATGATGTGAGGAAGAGGGCAGGTAGGCCTGGGTTATCAGGGCCTGAGAAGAGTGAGGATAATGTCTATGTGGGGGGCAAGCTGACATGGGGTGTGCTCTTCCAGGTTTGAGAAGTAAGGGTCATTGCCTGGCCCTGGGGTGTTGGGGAGCCCGGTTGTGCCTTCTTGGCTGGAGTGGGAGAGGGTGGCTAAACTGCATTCCACTGAAAGTCAAAAGACCTTCCAAATCTGGCCCCCATCTCCCTCTACTGTAACATGGCTCTCTCCCCTCTTTTCAGCCAACTCATGCCCAGTTTACACCTCGTGTTCTTGAACAACTTACTGGCTGCCTAGATTAGGGATCATCCAACTATAGCCTAGATTGCAGTGTTGTCCCCTGGTTTTGTAAATAAAGTTTTATGGGAACATAGCCATGCCTATTGTTAATTGTCTATGGCTGTTTCTGCATTGCAACAGCAGAATTGAGCAGTTGCAACAGAGATGAAGTGGTCGGCAAAGCCTGAAATATTTATTTATTGGCCCTTCATAGAAAAAGTTTATGCGCCCCTGGCATAGATTAAAGATTACACCTTCTTAATCTGTGCTGTTCTCATTGTAGCCTGTCGCCTATTGTAACAATGCATCTGCCCTCATTACAGTATAGGCTCCATGAGGCAGTGGACACCAGTGTTGCAGCCCTGGTGCCCAGAAATGCACCTGACGTATGGTAGGTACTCAAAAAATATTTGTTTAATGAATGGGACTTCTGCCTTATGCCCACTAGGGGATTTTGGAGAGGAAATCATGACAGTGACCTCTGGAAGGCATTCCAAGGAGGCCACTAAGCACAGGGGTCAGGGGTATGTCACCTCCTCATGTTGAGGCCTTGGGAAGCTAGCTGTTCCCTTGGTTTTACTTAAATCCCCTTTTCAGAAATGAGCCATCAATCATCTGCTGCTCAGTTAGCTATTAAGAGTAGAAGATTTTTTTTTAAACTATAAGATAAGAATAATTCCAGATCATAGAATTATTCCACCACTATTCACAATAGCAAAGACCTGAAACCAACCCAAATGCCCATCAATGATAGATTGGATAAAGAAAATGTGGTACATATATACCATGGAATACTATGCAGCCATAAAAATGAATATCATGTCCTTTGCAGGGACATGGATGGAGCTGGAAGCCACCATCCTCAGCAAACTAACACAGAAACAGAAAACCAAACACCACATGTTCTCACTCATAAGTGGGAGCTGAATAATAAGAACACATGGACACAGGGAGGGGAACAACACACAGGGGAACAGGGCCTGTTGAGGGGGTGGGGAGAGGGAGAGCATCAGGACAAATAGCTAATGTGTGCAGGGCTTAATACCTAGGTGATGGGTTGATAGGTGCAGCAAACCACCATGGCACACGTTTACCTGTGTAACAAACCTGCATGTTCTGTACACGTATTCCAGAACCTAAAACAAAATTAAATAAAAAAAAAGAATTAGAACTGGAAGGAAACAAAGTTCATCTAAAACAACCTCTTAGTTTATCAACTAAGAAATTGAAACTTGGAATAGCAGAAAGCAATTATGTGCTGGTAAATGTATAGCAATTAGCTCTTCAGGAAAAACATAAATTTTATTGATTTAAAGGCTATATAGCACACAACTTAACAAATCAAAACAAAATATATAATACACTTTATTTGAAATTCCTTACAGCTATTGATTTTCATACAACACTTTTGTTGATTTTTACCAAATTCCTGTGTTCATACCTAACTTCTGGTTGCAAATGATGAACTAGTAGTGTTCCAACGTGAAAATATTTTTGTTTACATTAGGAGTAAACGAAAGTGAAACAAGCAAGACCTCTATGGGACCTTGTTCATTAATGATGCAAGTGACTTATTGGCTATATCAGATAATAGTTTTTAAATACTAGAAGAATGCTTTGTCATTTTTTGGTGCTGTTCATGATGTAATGGTTATAGGTCTTTTTGTACAAGCTTTTAAGTTTTATCTGCAGTATTAATATTTTTTTCCATCTTATCTTGATTTATGGTTTTTGCTGATTTCCATGGTCTAAATATACTCACTTTGGCTGACTTCCAGTCACCAGTATGACTTGCAAACATGTCATTAGAAAGGGGTGCCTGGTAGTTAGATGCCTAAATACACTATATAAGTGTTTCCATCATCCAGACTCTATGGATGTAAATAGCTTCAAGAGTGTAGGCAGTGGTAAGATGTAATAAAATAATTTAATTATAATAAAATAATAAAATAAGTTGGGAGTACCAAGTTTTGAGCACTTACTAACTTTGTTTGAATATAACTAATTTAATTGCTAGTTTATATGATTCAATTTTTCAAAATGGCTATGTTTAACATCCAGCTCATGACATTCCTGGAAATTTAACAACAGGCTCTCACAAGCCAAGTCACGCCCACCACTGGTACAAAGTTAACCAACCATCAAATCATGGGAAATAGCCGAGGCAGAGTGCCTAGAGGGGAGTTATTTCATGGGAGGTTTCAGCACAAAGTGATCCCAGGGCAAATTGAGAAAGCAGACAAAGGGAGCAGGGAGGAAACACCCAAGAGTTAGGAGTTGCAGGATCCGTCCAGTTCCCCACTTTGTGCCCAGGGACAGTGACCTCATTGTTTCCTGTAAGGGCTGCATTAGTGTGTGCTTGAATTAGGCTGAAGTTCCTTGAAGTCTTGCTAGCATCTTAGTGCATAAATAAATATCACAGCCCCCTAAATATGTAATATTATAGAAGGGCGAAGAGGTTCCTTTGATGAAATTTTGTTCTTCAGAGGCTTATGGACTGGAGAGTGAAAACACATGTGTATTAGCCATGTGCTTTTAATGCTCTGGCATCTGCTGACCCTGGAGAAACTGCCCCTGCTTGCTGGTCAATTCCTAGAGGTAGTGAAGGACTGGCCTGTGGCGTGCATTTCATATGCAAACCAGCCAACCCAAAGCCCACACCCCACTACCTCCTCTACAGGGCTTTCACACTTAGGGCAAGGATTCCCTTGCTGTAATCACCCAGGACCAGTTAACAGGCAACCAGGGACAGTTCCTATTCCCTAGAACGTTCTAAAGTTTTTCAAACTAGCCAATTCTAAGCCTGCTTGCCTTGCCTTTCCCATTCCTTCCAATGGAAGCCACAATAAAGGGTCTTGCCTGCATTTTCCTCATCATTCCTTCTGCCTCCTGACTGACCCTGGTGCATGTCCAGTGGAAACCCCCACTCTTGGCACTTTATACTGCCCCAGTCTTGGGAATTGTGAGTAACAAACTCTCATCAATGGCATTGTCTTCTCATCTGTTGGCCTCACCATACCTGAATAATAACAAAACCTACATTTTAAAACAACATACCCTCCATCAAACTCATGAAGGAAATGATATGAAAAAGAAATACATCTATAAACAGATATTCATTTAAATTTGGTATTTCAGCAATTTCAGAAAACTGTCCTAACTGGTTGCTATACAACAATTTTGTTTTTAGTTTTGTTTTGTTTTAAATGAGAATATTCATCAACTTTGACAAGCATGCATGCAAATAAATGAACATTTATATCTTGCCTGACTCACTTGTTGATGGGACTGTTGAGCTCACATACTACTGTGGTGGGCTGACTCCTGTGACACTTTCTCTGAAACAGGTATCATCTGTCATGGTGTTATTTCATTAATAAGCA
The DNA here is from genome assembly GCF_009828535.3 of Hylobates moloch. Lineage (NCBI taxonomy): Eukaryota > Metazoa > Chordata > Mammalia > Primates > Hylobatidae > Hylobates > Hylobates moloch. Next base: position 34,546,081 of record NW_026652297.1, on the reverse strand, counting down.
ATGAAACACATAAATGTCTCTCTTGTTTGACATGGTACCATGACCGACCTACATTTATCACTCTGTGAAACTTATACCAAGATTGGAAATTCAGATAAAAGGGGAATATAGAAAAGTAGACATATAGAAGAGAGATTTTACAATGAATTTAGCTAAGCAATTGCTAAAATTCTATGTATAGCCTGTAATTCCTTGTCTAAGCCAGCCTGGGATAAGCCCAAGATTACAATAATCACCAGCAAACAGGCTTTCTTTGACTTTGCTCACTCCTATTCTACCTGAAAGATTCCCTCAAGGTCCTACTCCATTTTTCTGGCATTTCATGAGGCTTGGAGGACCTAGTTACCCATGGCATCTGCCATCTTCTCTGTCTTTGCTCTGCTTGGAGATTTCTCCTGCATCTGCTGTGAACTGCAAGGGTCCTGCCTCTGGGGATCCTGACACCTGAGGATTTCATCTCATGTCAATGTTAAAGTTGCTGCAAAAGTTGTTGGCAATAGTGATGCTGTTCCCTTGTACTCTTGAAGTCTGAGAGAGATGGTAGCATGAGAAAGATTTCACTTTGCCCATCCTCTTTTACTGTAGTTCCCTTCTCTTGAGGGCTGCCCAGGAAGACAATCTATGGGACAGACACTGGGAATGCTGGATCATCTTTTCCTTCTGAGGCTGCTCCACTGTCCTTGAATCAAACTCTGGGGTCAAACTCTTTCTTCCCTTGGATGAGTTGTTTCCAAGAGCTCCTTTTTAGGTAATGTGGAAGTAAATGAAGATCAGTCAAATGAAAACAAGCACAGACTATTTATTTAGAGCTTATTATATCAAGAGAATCAACCATCATCATTTGCTTTTGACAGAGACTCAAAGGCAGGCCAAGGAGTGGGAAATCATTTATAGTGGATAAAGGACAAGGCTTCAGGTGTGCCCTGATTGGAGACTGTTAGCATGGAAAAGCTGTGGACAGGCCATCTAATAGTGTGACAATCTATGTAATTGGTTAAGGGAGCATACTGGGCTCTCTGGTTGGTCCTGAGTTGGAAGTGGGGACAATTAGGGAAGCTGTCAGATATAAACCAAGTCTTGGCTGTTTGGGGCCAATTGTTACAGGGATTATTGTCTGGCTTCCTGGGATGGTTTCTAGAGATAGTGGTCTAATCTCTTACAATCTGACTTATAGATAGCAAGCTGTCTTCCTGGGCTGGTTATTGTAGATAATGGATTAGGTTTCTGGAATAGTTGCTGTAGACAGTGGGTTAGGGTTCTATTTTGATATATAGTCTGGCTGTTGTCTATTTGTATATTCAGTTTCTCAGCAAATTGACAGCCAGTGAATCTATCATTCACTCTCCCTCTGCCTCCATATTAGTCAGGGCTCTCCAAGAAACAGAACCAATAGGAAATTGGTTCTGTTATATGTGTAGAAAGAGATTTATTATAAGGAATTGGATCACATGATTATGGAGGCTGGCAAGTCCAAATTCTGCTGGTTGCAGATATAGGAGAGCCAATGTTCCAGTTCCAGTCTGAAGGCAGTCTACTGTAGAACCAGGAAGAACCTATATTGCAGATGGAGTCTGAAGGCAGTCTGCTGGAAAATTCCCTCTTGCTTGGGGAGACTAGCGTTTTTGTTCTATTCAGGCATTCAACTGATTGGATGAGGCCCACCCACAACTGCTTTACTCAAAGTCCACCAATTTAGATGGGAATCTCATCTAAAATACCCTCACAGATACACAGTAATGTTTGACCTGACATCTGGGCATCACATGGCCCAGCCAACTTGATCCGTAAAATTAACTATCACATCCCCAAACCCTCTCTCATGAATCTTAAGGTGAGCCAGTGACTTTTACTTCCTCTCAAGCTGGACCCTTGCTCCATGGTTACACATCAAGGTGGTAGAAAGTCTCTCTTCTCCTTAGCATCTCTAGAAACTAATGCAGAGCCATCTCTGTATTTATGGCAGGACTTGTGAGTAGAAATGCCTTCTGGAGCACCCTAATTCCAATTGGATGTGAGAAGAGGAAAACTCATTCAGGCATACAGAAGGACAAAGCTCCCAAATTGAAGGAGCTGTGGCATTCCACATGCCACCCCTTGAAAAGAGTTTTAGTATAGTCTTCCAAACCACTCTATTGCCTCATTTCATCTCTCCAGGAGGGTCTGAGCCCATCTTGACAGTAGTGAGGTAGGTGTTTGGAAACCTATCAGGATCCCTCAGATACCTTCGATAGGGGAGTCTCCCAGCACCCCTGAGGGATCAAAGTGGTGAGCAAAATTGCACAGTTCTTTTCTATCCTGCTTCACTGGAACTGACAAGCTAAAGACTGAGCATCTTCAAGCAGACAGGCCCCTAAGGTTGCAGGGTAGCATATTATCTACAACAGGATCATCTCATTTTAAATTCGTTCTTTGACTCTCTTACCAGGTCTTTTTATTTTTCTTGTCAGTAAAGCCCATAAAATGTAGAGTCTTATCAAAGTATTCAAAGCAGATTTAAAATGTAATTACTCTTTGCTCTCTGCTAGTACAACCCAGCCTGAATCATCTCATCTGATTTAAGAAAGAATCTTGTTGAGTTGAAAAATGAAACTCTCCCAGTTTTGTCCTCCTCCCTTCATCCCTTTTTTCATTTTTCCTTCCCTTTTCTATTTATTCACTCTGAGCTCTCTATCCAAAAGGCATTTGTTAAGCACTATGCCAATAATTGGTGGTATAAAGATGAATGAGAACCATCCTTGCTTTTGAGATGATCACTGTCTAGTGGGGGAGGTAGAAATAAAAACAAATCTTTATGAAGCATCATGGTAAAAATGGATTCAAACTAAATAGTTCTGGGGAAATTGAGGCAGGGATCTCAAGAAAGGTCACATTCTGCAGACTCTTGAAAAATGAGTTGGAGTCTTCTAAGCACACACAGGGCTCTAGATGGGGAAAGTGTCCAGGGAATGAGACAACATGAGGATGATAAGAATAGGACTTCAAGGTGAATCCAAGACAATGTCTACCTGGGTCCATGCTGTTGGACTCTTTTATTGCATCCATTTCCTGCACAATCAAGCAAGAATTTTTATTCTCTTTTTCTGTATTCTCAGAAATCCACCCCCACTGCCTTCCATTGCTTGGCCAACACTTGGGCTGATGTCTTTGTCCTCTGAAGCATCTTTCCGATGCATGGCAGCCTCTCTCCTTGGGCATGGCTGACCTTGGCCTCATCCAGCTCTCCATCCTAGCTCGGGGCTGAGGGCCATGGGCAATTCTCTGATGAATTCATATGACCCAGAAAGAGCTGCAGCAGGAGCCAGCTCCATGTCTGAGGTTTAAGTGAAATATCGAGCTGTGATTCACCATTACTCAGAACCTTGTCAGTTCATAAATTTAAAGCAACTCCATTTCCTTTGCTTTTGAACAATCCAAACTGGATGGTGGATATACATTGGAACAATCAGGTAGGATAGCAAGCTTAGTCCTGGGCAGGTTTGTTTCCCATTAGGCTGGTAAAGGAAAGCTTATGCTTTTGTGTACCTATGTAAAATAGGCATGCTGACGTCCTTTGGGTGAAGTAGGAGTGAAAATGTGGCTGCACTGCCAATAATATGGGAGGAGGATGAAAATAGCAGATGTAAATTGTGATTATGGCCAACAGAAATAGGAAACTGCAGCTAGGTCATCTGCCTGTTACCCAGGACTGGCCTATTAGCTGTCATTAGCCCTTCTCCAGGAAACAATTTGCATCCTTTGAAATCCTTTTAAAATTGGATTTCTGCCCGCAGCCCCATCATGCTGCTTTTTCTCATGGATTAAAGAGAAAGTGGCCTGTGAACTAGTTCTCTTTGTGGGCAGAGAGTGCTATGGCCTGGGTGACAATGGGCAGGGTCACTCATCCTAGCAACAGTATGGCAATGGGCTCATATTATCACAGAGTTGAAGAGACTTCAAGAGGGTATCCTGTCCTGTATCCCCCACAGCAGATTTCACCATCCCTCAAAGCTGTAGACTTTCTACCAGAACTGGACAATCTCCCAAAGAAGTCCTTTCCAGGGACCGAGTAATCTTCAAGTGCAGAATTTCTTTGTATGATTCCTTTGATTGTTTTCAGTCTTGAAGATGGCTCTGAGGCATATATAATTGGACATTCTGAGGATTAAGCTTCAAGACCTGAGCCTTCTAGCCAAGGAGTATTAACCATTTGAGGCAGGTCACCATGCTGGGTGTCCCTGTCCTAAAGCCCCTGGCTTCTGTCTGCTCCCAGTCTCCTATGGGTCACTCTGAATCTACTTCCTTCTGCTTAGGTTGTGTGAATTTATTTATTTATTTATTTTAGAGACAGGGTCTTACTCTGTCACCCAGGTTAGAGTGCAGTGGTGCAATCATAGCTCACTGCAGCCTTGAATTCCTGGGCTCAAGTGATCCTCCTTCCTCAGCCTCCTGAATAGCTGGGGCTACAGGTGTGCACCACCTTGCCCAGATAATTCTTATTTTTATTTTTTGTAGGGACAGGGGTCTTGCTTTATTTCCTAGGCTGGTCTCAAGCTTTTGGCCTCAAGCGATCTTCCTACCTTGGCCTCTCAAAGTGTGGGATTACAAGTGTGAGCCACCAAGCCCAGCTTGAATTTTGATTTTTCCTTTTTCAAGAGTAGTCTGGTCCACTGCAAGAAACATGAGATCTGAGGCCAGAATGCCTGAGTCAGGGCCCAGGCCAGCTTCCCTAACATCTCTGAGCTCCAGGTTCTCTCTCCTTTCTTCCCTTCGTTATAGAGTTATTATGAACCTATAAAAACCATGTTATAAGGAATGCTGAGAACTTTTACAAATGGACCATGAAAGACATTTAAAGAGCTTTACTTGACCTTCTGCAGTAAGGATTAAAACTCAAGAAGGTGTCTCTTTTCTTCAACTCTGTCTGACATAAGAATCTCTAGATGCCTTCATTTAAACATTTCAGACAAAATCTTTATGATGATTTACCACCTTCCCCTTCTGCCACTCCATTTCTGTTCAGCTTTTAAGGTCGACTCCCTCAAATAAGGCCTGCCTTTCATGTTGAACCTGCAGAAATCTTTCTCCTTCCTGATCGACACTACTAGAATGCCATCGTCCTTAAAACATATTTTAGGATCTGATTGTTTCTGCTTGTGTTACTCAATAGTTGTCTCAGATTTTTAGTTTTCACTCCTCTATCAGAGAGTGCAGCACCAGAGTTCACCCTTACAAAAGCACTTATGCTGTGATGGGGAACTTTCATATTTGGGCTCCATTTCCTCACTAGCATACAGGTGCCTTGAGGTAAGGCATGGATGGGTCATATTCATGTGTTTCTGGTGCCTGGTACACAGTAGGTGCCAACAAATATTTGTTGAAATGAACTTGTAAACTTCATTTTGATCTTGCAAATTACTTTACAACCCTGAAGACAGATGTGAGAACGATTTCATTGCAAGATATCCTCTTGCCTTTGCATTATGTAAACGAGCTGGGGTGGGCAGTTTGGATGAAAATCCAAGAACTAGCATAGTCATAGAAAACACAGCCCCAAATGCCATATATTTTGATAGCATCCAGATTAAGAGTCAGCCAGCTGGGAGTGCAGGAATGCATTACCCAGGAAGACAATCTGTATACAGACCAAACCTCTTAGTCTTGGATGACAATTCCCCATTCCAGAGGACAAGACCAAACCTCTAGGATGACAGAGCAAAATAACAGGTGCCAGATACCTGAGCCCCACCGAGACATCATGGAGCAGAGCCATTAAACCCACCTTCAGCTTTTGTGTGTGAGACAATGGTCAAGCATTGTCGTCTTGGGTCTATTTCAGCAGCCAGACTTATTTTTAACCTAATGCAGGGGCCATGGAGATGATTTAGGCTTATCTGTTGCTTTAAAGATGAAGAACTGAGATCCTAAGTGGCCAGCCTCTTTTCACAGTGTGGTGGCGGGGTACCCGAGACTAAAAGTCCAGATCCAGGGTCCAATCATAGCTGTGAGCAGCTCACATTCAGGTGTGAACCACACGGTTGCTCCACCAGTGAGGACAGGGAAAGAATGGGCTCTAAGATTTTGCAAAGTACTTTACAACCCCAAAGACAGATGTGAGAATGATTTCATTGCATGATATCCTGTTGCCTTTGCATTGTGTAAATGAGCTGGGGCAGGCAGTTTGGATGGAAATCCGGGAACTCGTATAGCCATAGAAAACACAGCCCCAAATGCTATGTATTTTGATAGTGTCCAGATTAAGAGCCAGCCAGCTGGGAATGCAGAAATGCATTACCCAGGAAGACAATCTGTATACAGGCCAGTCATTCTTAGAGAGAAGGGAAATAGATCACACGTCTTCTCCTAAGAGGAAAATAGGATTTTGAATGGCATTTAAGTTTGGGAGGCGATTTAGCACAGAGGCCACATGGTCCAGAGGTTTTGCTATTAGAGAGAGGGTGGTGGAGAGGGTAAGAGAGAAGGAATCTACTTAGGATGAGGTCTGAGCACCCGGGTGTGGCCAGGCCCACCAGTAGCTCCATCCTACAAAGACTCTTCTGCTATTTCCTTGTTATACGATTATGCCAGAGGTGAGTGTTTTCACCAGAGTATGTTTCTATGGAGGATCTTGTAATTAGGCTGTTTTGTAAATTACAGATTCTGTATACAAACTAGAGAGATGTCCATCACAAAATTATGTAATGATAGCGGCTACGTGCTAATAAGACTGAAAATACTTGAGGTGAGCCAACCAGGTGGGCAGAAAAAAGGCAGTGTGGTCTATGGGAGAAGCTGTGACATCTGAATCAGTTTGAGGACTCAGCTGAGATTTCATGACCTCTCTGTGCCTAGAGCCTTCTCTGTGGCTCTTGTCTTGCCCTGACACTGTTTGTGGTGCCTGCTGTGCACCTGAAACAGAGGGGCTTCCACAACAGGGAAAATCTAGGATTTGCTTTGACGATATAAAAAGCTCCTAGAACAGCAAAGAACCTAATCACTCACCAATTCAAATTCCACTTCCTTCTTTTTTTTTTTTTTTTAACATGGAAAAATCTCAGGCTTAGAGAAGTAATATATTTAATTCCCAAAGCAGGTCAGTAGAAAATCAAGAAAGTCAAGGGCTCCTGATGCCAAAGGTGGTTTTCACATAACCCTAAATACAAATAAAGACTTGGCCATCACCAACACAGTTTAGGGTTTAATTCTCTTTAAAAGAAGCAAACATATATGGTAATCTAAATTGGGACTGAAACAAAGGGGGTAGAATTCACTTACACACCTGGAGAATACTCCCTTAAGGGTTATGATAATACACTGGCTGGATGTAAACCTTGTAGAATTGAAGCCAGGTTGTCTTAGGCTATGGTCCTGAGCAATGTGATGTAGTGAAAAGCAGCTATACAAGAGTATATGTCAAAGGATAGTAGCTTTGCTTTATTGGGATGATGAACTATGTGGGCTGGGATGAGCATGCTCCCTCTCTCCCTGTCTCTGTCTCTCTCTCTGTCTCTGTCTCTCTCTCTCTCTCTCACACACACACACACACACACACTCACTGTGTCTTGACTCATTAATAAACTATGGCAGTTCCTCTATGTGTAGGCCAATGGCTTTGGAAATGAGAATATAGTAGTCTAAAGAGGAAGGCAGATGTCTATATGGGAGGCTGAATATTAGTTAAAAAAAGGGGGGGGGATTTCAGTCTTAGAAACCCAGGGATCGAAAGGTTCTCGGGAAGCCACTCATGCTGAACTAGGGATTAAGCCTGGTTAGAAACAGGTAAATGGTGTAGGGGCTAAGATAGGGTGTACTAAAGAGAACAGGAGCCTCGGTTATCTGGAAAAGAAATTTTGAATCAGCCAAGGAAAGCTTACTCTGGGCATTGGTTAGATTTGGGGACTAGGATGGAAGAATAAACACTGTCATCTCATTAGGATTTTTCCCCACAGCTGGTTGAGATGGGACTGTCTCCCTCTTTGGAGACACGTACTTGGTAACCTGTGTATACTGTGTGTCCTCAGTCTATACACATATACTTATAATAAAATGGGCTGATTATACCCAGGTGACATCTAGAATTCTGCTGCTGCCACAATGGATATTTTAAACACGCATTTTTTATTGTGGTAAAATAAACATAACATAAAATTTACCGCTTTAAGTTGTCTTAAGTGTACAATTCAGTGGCATTAAGTACATTCACAATGTTGTACAACCCTTACCACTATCTTTCTCTAAAATTTTTTCATCATTTCAAATAGAAACTCTGTCCCCAGTAAAAATACTCTATTCTCCCCTCCCCTAGACCCTAGTACCCTTTAATCTACTTCTTGTCTCTATGAATTTGCCTATCCTGGATATTTCATGTAAGTGGAATCATATAATATTTTCCCCCTTGTGTCTGGCTTCTCTCACTCAACATAATGTCTTCAAGGTTCACTCATGTTACAGCATGTATCAGAATTCCATTCCTTTTTATGGCTGAATAAAGTCCTCTGTATGTACATGCAACATTTTATTTATCTATTTATCTGTGGAAAGACACAGGTTGTTTCCACCTATTGCGAATGGTGCTGCTATGAACCTTGGCATACAAGTATTCGTTTGAGTTCCTGCTTTTAATTCTTTGGGTTATATACCTATAAGTGGAATGTTGGATCATATGGTAAATCTATGTTTAACTTTTTCAGGAATCATCGAAGTGTTTCTCACAGTGGCTGTGCCATTTTACATTCCCACCATCAGTGTATAAGGGTATGGCAGCTTATTTTTATGACTTATGTAGGTATCAGACAGGATTTGGTGAGGAACACAGAAGCCACTATATGTTCTCCGTATAAAGGGTTTAAAAGTCAAGCAGGAGCTTACACACAAGTTAGAAGATTTAGGAGAGTGCAGGTGAGAGAAGCTGCTGCCAGAATTTGGGGAATTGTCCCTGAAAATCAAAGGAGTTACC